>NC_143138.1:78715686-79015686 GCF_059928025.1 Delphinapterus leucas | reverse complement strand
ACAGGGGTGTGTTAGAACCACCCCAAATTTTAAACTGTAGGCTTGAAAAAGATCAGGTGGCTCTTCTTCCACTCTGGCTCCTCTCTTCCTTTGACAGTGCCCACATATAGACATAATCCTGGCCAAGGCCTTCCAGGGAAAGATGTGGACGGCTGCACACAGAGGGATGTTACTACAAGATATGTTCATCAGGCAAATAAGAACTTGAGTGATGATGCCAAACCAACTGCTCAAAAGACATATTCCCTACTCGCTCCTTAATTACCTTTTCATAAAACTGACAGCACTTAAAATTTCCTGGGGATTTGAGAATAAAAATAAAAACTTGTTATCTTTTTAAATGGAAGGAAAAGCTGTCTCTGAACAGGGGCTGCTAAATTTTACCGAAATCAAGCACTGGAGTCTGACCTCTCAAAGTAATCAGCACTATTTGAAAGCCATTAAAATATACACTAAGACCTATTTTTCCTGTAGAAAAAAAAAGAAACCCAAATTATGACCAATTTAGTCATAACCATTTCAAAACTCTAGATTCCTGCCAAAGGCTCCTGAACCAGTAATTCCCAGCTCCCGTGGATGAACAGGGAGCCACTAGGTCATCTCTCCACTACTTGTCAGTCGCTTCACTGACAACAGGCTGTGTGAGCCCACTGTGTGCAGAGCAGCTGGGATGCTGTGAGGGGCTCTGTGGCCAGAAGAGTAGGCTGCCTGGCCTTCGA
This sequence comes from Delphinapterus leucas, assembly GCF_059928025.1. NCBI lineage: Eukaryota > Metazoa > Chordata > Mammalia > Artiodactyla > Monodontidae > Delphinapterus > Delphinapterus leucas. The sequence goes on along the minus strand of NC_143138.1, from coordinate 79,014,967 downwards.
GCCAACTCCCATTTGCCTTGTGCCAACCGTGGCACACGTAGGCAAGACCACCGTTAACACAACACGACCAGAGCAGAGAAAAAATATGTGACGCAAAGTTTTGTTGTTGAAACCTATTTCCCTTTTGGGGAAGCACCACCGGCAAGACAGAGATGGGGGAAAAAAAGAATGAGTTCAGATCAATCAACTGAGCTACTTAATATCAACCAGGACGTGGTTTGGTGAGTGAGAAAGTAAAAATTAGTGATTAGAATTTTCAAGAGTTTTTCAAGTTCTCAAACACTTTTCAAAAGCATTTTGCCATTCAAATAAAATCGGTATGCAAACCACAAAGCTATCAGGATTTGACATGTTTTCTTAATTCTTGAACACCATCGATCAAATTCTTTTTAAGGAGCTCCTTTTATTTCAGAATTACTAGTGAGGAAAAACAATCTTTGTGACATTTCTACAAGAAACTGCTGCATACTAGTGCTTCCCAGCTTTACCCAGCATTTAATGAATACTAGAGCTTACCAACTTTATTAATCTATCTGGATGGTTTGGTTTTTAGATTATAAAAAAATCAGTTATTTTGTTACCCTGCCATAACTCTTTCTTCAATGACAAGGTTATGATTCATGGATAGATTATAAACTCACACAACACAGATTATTCTCAGCAACAGCCACCAGCTTTTAAGAAAACATCTACCGAACACAAGATCTTTTAGAGAAATAGCCACTGCAGCTGCCAGTTAACAATGAAAAGCTCATGAGACATGGTGCTAAGTGAGATAAGAGGAATAGAAAGTGTAGCACACAAAGTCTACAGTAAACTCTGAGTCTGTCCTGAGTACAGTGGTGCATCAGAGAGACAGAAAAAGGCCTAGAAATAGGAATAAAGGGAAGGCAGAAAATAAATTTCCTATTCAGAGACTGAAAAAAGCACAGAGTTTATCTTGGGAAAGAAAACCCCAGTGATGTAACAGGAGGATTCGGGCACAGTGTCATTTACTCGTACATAACCAGTTATTCTAAAACCAAAACCATTTCTCTCTTCACAGCATACTGTTACTCAACCAAAAAGAGGGTGCTGGAACACTGGGAATAAAGATGAACAATGGCCTATCAAACTTCATAATCAACAGGGGAATGAAATGCTATTGCAGTGAACACTATCAACCAGAGGCCAAAGAATATCATTAGTGGCTATTCTATATTGGTTTTCCCCTCTAGGTCAAATTTGCCCGAGACTTATGTAAAAACTTGCCGTGATAATTCCTTCTACCCAGTATTTATACCCCAAATCTAACAGTAATGACCTATCTTAGTACTGGTGATGGCTTGCTTTATATCAACACAAGATACTAACAGGGCTTCCCTGGTAGCGCAGTGGTTGAGAGTCCGCCTGCTGATGCAGCGGACACGGGTTTATGCCCCGGTCCGGGAAGATCCCACATGCCGCGGAGCGGCTGGGCCCGTGAGCCATGGCCGCTGAGCCTGCGCGTCCGGAGCCTGTGCTCCGCAACGGGAGAGGCCACAACAGTGAGAGGCCCGTGTACCGCCAAAAAAAAAAAAAAAGATACTAACAGTTTTTGAAAAGGGCTATGAACCTATCGTGATGTGGAGGACTCCTTCAAGAAGGTGACGCCCCCGGGACTTCCCTGCTGGTCCAGTGGATAAGACTCTCCATTCCCAATGCAGGGAGCCCAGGTCTGATCCCTGGTCAGGGAACTAGATCCCACATGCCGCAATGAACATCCTGTGTGCCTCAACTAAGACCCAGCGCAGCTAAATAAATAAATATTAAAAAAAAAAAAAAAAAAAAGGTGATGCCTGACTTGAAGGAAGGGGTAGGGGGCAGAGAGAGAGGGAAGAGCCCATGCAAGGGTTCAGAAGAGGGGAAGAGCCCAGCCTGCAAGAACAACTGGAAGGAGGCCGCATGCCTGAGGCCCAGGGGAAAACAGAAGGGGATGCTGGCTGGCCTGGCAGAGGCCAGACCAAGCAGGGCCTGTGGGTTGCAGTGAAGGGATTTGGATTTTCAATGGGCTACGAGGCCCTTAAGTGATCTGCCTCCCCAACTCCCTCCCAAGCCCTCAGCAGCTGACTTCTGCTGCTACACTCCCCTTACTCAAGCTCCACCAGTCCCCCTGACCCCCTGTTGTTCTTGGAACCCTCCAGGACCTTCTCCTGCCACAGCCTTTGGATTCTCTGTTCCTTCTGCCCAAGTTTCATCCACATATCCACATGGCTCACACCTTCACACCCTGCAAGTCGTGTTCAGAGACCTCCTTCTCACCCTACCTTAAATTGTACCCCTCCAACTTAATCCCTCTCCAGACCATCCATCACCAACTACCGTATATATATTTCACTTTTTTTTTTTTTTTTTGGCGGTACACAGGCCTCTCACTGTTGTGGCCTCTCCCGTTGCGGAGCACAGGCCCCGGACACGCAGGCTCAGCGGCCATGGCTCACGGGCCCAGCCACTCCGCGGCATGTGGGATCTTCACGGACCGGGGCACAAACCCGTGTCCCCGGCATCGGCAGGCAGACTCTCAACCACTGCGCCACCAGGGAAGCCCTATATTTCACTTTTTTAAAAGTTGTTGCCTCTCGCCCACAAAAATAGAAACTCTGTGAGGACAGCTCTAGAACATTTGCTGTTTTTCTGAAAATTAGAATACCTAGCTCAAAGTAGGTGCTCAATTAATACGCGTTGAATCAATGACTGAAAACAAAGAAACAGACACCAATGAAGTGTGTTATGAGGGAGAAACTATCTACTTTAGATTTTAAAGCTATATTTTGAAACCTCACTTCCTCAGCTTATGATTACCTATACCCCTGAGGATTTCACGTAAAGAGGTAGGCTACAGGCCCCACTGGCTTCCAGCTTCTACCTCAGCCACTGCTAATTCAACATCCATATTACTACCGTGGCAACCTTTCAGAGCCCACCCTCTGGACAAAGTACAAACCTCTCTTCAGGATGACTTCCCTCCTGGTGCATGGAGAGTTCCACCTCCTGCCCTCCAGCACTCCCCTTCCAGGACTGCAGCGAAGTTCCAGGCTCCCCCACCCCCTAGATACACCCCGCACCCGCACCCGCACCCGCACCCGCACCCGCTGCAGAGGCTGCTCCCATACCACACCAGCTAACTCCTCCTTCGTGGCTTAACAAAAGCTCCAACTCTCCCCTTCACCGCCTCCAGGAAGCCTTCCTTGCCTGACCACTGCTTCCCCACCCTGAGCTCTGACTTTACTCTCCCTCAAGTTGCTGAGATCGCTGATTTTTTGGGCTCACACTCCCACCCATCCAAGGCCTCACAGGTCTTGCTAGGAAGTTTCGATTTTCTTCTAAGCACCATGGGAGGCTTCTAAAGGCTACATAACTGCCCACTTACTTGGGTAACACCCCCCCATCAGCCCTGTCTAGATACTTTAAGAAAAAGACATACAAAATTCTTCTTCCTACCCACACTCAACTGATAACCTCCTATGTTCTCTTTTACGTCACAGAAATGACAGGAAAGAACTCCCTACCTTATCTTCCCACAATTCCACATCCCTACCTGCAACTGATCCACGTGCTCCTCCCCTCATTACAAGAGAATAAAGTCTCTGATTCAACCCAGAACTGACCCATCCACCTGGGCTGTGATCCCATGGCCTTTTCCCATCACAAGGTATTATCCTCGTGATTATCCATTTTCTCACATGTGATCAATTACCTTTCACTCCTGGATCATTTCCAGTGGCAGACAAATGTGCCCTAATACTATCCAAAATAAATAACATGAAACGAAATGAAACAAAACACACCTTCCCTTTATTGCCTTTATCTATGCCCCCGTCCTGCTTTTAACTCATTTCTCCATTCTCTTTAAAGCAAAACCCTCTCAAGACCTGCCCCCACTTGCCCTCTCCACTTCTCCAGCTCTGGTCATATAGCTCCCCTCCAACCAGGCATCTGCCTCCCTGACTCTCCCGATTAAGGTCACTAACGACCTCCACACTGCCACAGCCAGAGATCAATTCCCTGGCTTGGCTTTACTCTACTTCACAGCAGCATGGGACATGGGCCATCACTCCTCACTTACTGTGTTTCTTCTCTGGAATCCTACACCACCACACTCACCTGGTTTCCCTCCCCCCTCACTGGTGATTCCTCACCTCTCCTGCTGATTCCCCCTCACCCACGCACCCCCTTAATGAGGGCTCAGCCACTGGCTCCCTTCTTTTCTTTACTGACACTCACACCTGAGAGGAACTCACCTGTCCCCCAGCTTTCCATGCCCTCTGTACAGTGATGACACAGACTCACCCAGTGGCTCCAACCCAGGCTGCTCCACCAGCTCCAGGCTCTATATTCAACTGCTGCACGAGGATACACAGTGTGGCCAAAAACAGAGCTCCTGACCCTGAGACTCCTCATTTTCCACCATTCCTCAGCTCATTAGATGGTACCACTCAGCTGCTCAAGCCTCAGATTCCAATCCTTACTTCTCGCCCTCATCCACATTCAATTCTTCACTAAATCATCAACTCCAGGGTGTAGAGAAAAAGAAACCCTCGTACACTGTGGGTGGGAATGTAAATTGATACAGCCACTATGGAGAACAGAATGGAGGTTCCTTAAAAACTAAAAATAGAACTACCATACGACCCAGCAATCCCACTCCTATGCATATACCCGGAGAAAACCATAATTCCAAGAGATACATGCACCCCAATGTTCACTGCAGCACTATTTACAATAGCCAAGACATGGAAGCAACCTAAACGTCCATCAACACATGAATGGATGAAGAAGATGTGGTACATATATACTATGGAATAATATTAGCCATAAAAAGGAACGAAACTGGGTCATTTGCAGAGAGATGGATGGACCCAGAGTCTGTCATACGGAGCAAAGTAAGTCAGAAAGAGGAAAACAAATATCGTATATTAACGCATATGTGCGGAATCTAGAAAAATGGTACAGATGATCTTATTTGCAAAGCAGAAACAGAGACACAGACATAGAGAACAAACGTATGGATACCAAGGGGAAAAGGGAGGGGGGTGGGATGAATTGGGAGACTGGGATTGACATATATACACTACTATGTATAAAACAGGTAACTAATAAGAACCTACTGTAGAGCACAGAGAACTCCACTTAGTGCTCTGTGGTGACTTAAATAGGAAGGAAATGCAAAAAAGAGGGGACATATATACGTATGGCTGATTCACTTTGCTGTACAGCAGAAACTGACACAACAATGTAAAGCAACTACACTCCAAAAAAAAAAAAAAACAACTCCACCTCCAAAATACATCCTTAAGAGGACAGCCTTTCTGCCTTGCCAGCGCCATCAGCGGGCTCTAGCCACTATCACCTCTCACCTAGTTGACTGGTCCCTATACCCTCTCTCCAATCCATCCACCATCCAACAGCCAGTGGTCTTTACACATCACAAATGAGATCAGGCCACTCCCTGCTGAAGCTGCTACCCCCCAGTAGGCTCTCATTACACTTCGGATAAACCCAAATTCCTGACCTTGGCCTCTGTTATCTGATCTTTGTTAGCCTCATCTCCCTCAACTCTGCTCCATGCCCACCTCAGAGGCCGCATACTTGCTTTTTCCTTCTGCCTGTAACACTCTTTCGCCTTCTTCCACATGATCCAGTGGCCACTTGCTTCTCACCATTCCCATCTCAGTTCAAATGTTAAAGCTCAGATAAGCCGTCCCCGATCATGTTAGCTTGAACCCCCTCCTCCTCCACCGCCAACTCATTAGCCTACTTTACTGACTTTACAGCACGCAATGTCCTTCAAAAATGTTTGTGTATTTATTGTGTCTCACTTCACTAAAAGGCAGGGGCTCTTTCTAACTTGTGTCACTCTATCCCAACACCCACAAGAGAACCTGGCACTTAGTGGGTAACTCCATCAACACTTGCTAACCAACTGCCGGACAGGACTGTGCCTTCTTGTTTGCAGTTATACCCTTGGACTCTAACCCCACAAGAGGCACAGAGAATGTGCCTGTCAAATGTCTGTGGGATAAAAGCAAATGAACAAAGGCAAAACAGCCAGAGGATTCTCAAGGCAGGAATCATGGCTGGACAAGATATCCTGAGGCCTGCTGAAGGACAGAGTCTGGACCTTGACAGAAAGTGAAACGACCAGGCTGCAAATATACAGTAAGTGCCCAAGGTAGTTACATGGGTGTCCCTGATCAGGTATGAATTGCCCTAAGTCCAAATCCTGTAACTGAAGACTCGAAACTGGCCTAGAGTGGGATTACAGAGAATGATGGCTACATGCTACCATTAGTAGGGAAAAAATTAGTGAAATTATTAGCAGAATCTTTCCAATGAATACGTATTAAGTTCAATAACAATTTTTTTCCATTGAAACATATGTGTCTATATAGTTTCCAAAGAGAACAAGGTCAGTTAAATGGAGAACCGCTTCTAATTTAAACGGAAATTTCCTAGAATTGAAAGGCAATTTTTAAAATTCCCTCATCAGGCAGAAAACCCCGTGACTACCACCACACATACATAAAATCATAAAATAGTAGCCTCAGTTATTTCTGACCCATTTCCCAACTTAGTGAGGATGACTTTATTCTGGTGGCTGCAATTTACCTTTCTTGCCCAGAAAAAGAGCTTTGTAAAACATTCTATGAAACACAAACTACAGGCTTCCAGAAGAGGAGCAAGTGCAACTCTGTACAAGCAGCGGAAAGTCAATCCCCACACTGGGCTTCCCTCTGCAAGTCAAGAGACTGACTAAAGGAGGAAACAAGCAATGTCAACCCCCCCCTTCTCATTTTCACTAGAGTCTGTGAAAGCTGGGAGCTTGGGTTCGTTTGCTATGCTCTGATATCCTGAGCACACTGAGGTGTCCTCTCACTGCCTACAAATTGCCTGCAAAAGGAAAACTAGCATTTCACTTCCTGCTGCTCCCGAGAGTCCTGGCAAACCACTTGATTAGAGGCATGCTCGTGTCACTGCATTTTCATGATTGACAAAAATAATAAAATTAGCAAGTAACGTTTATTGAACAGTTGCTCTGCCAGACATTAAACAAAAGGCTGAAACCGTATTATACCATTTCATCCTCCCAGTCACTATGAGGTACTACTGTACTACAATTCCCATTGCACAGGTAAGTCAACTGAGGCTTGGCAAAGCTATGTAAATCTTTCTCAAGTTACTCACCTACTGGAGCTGAGATCTGAACCCAGGTTTGTTTAATTCCAGAACTGGAGTGCTCAGTATAGCCTGTATTTAAAGTTATCTTTTGCAAACTTACAAAATGGAACCCCGTTTTCTGCATAACACCTACTAGGGTTACAAAACAGACACTTAGGGAAGCTGATTTAAAGCAGTGATTATCAAACACCAAAATACACACTGAGCTCCAAAAAGTCCACAAGGAAATGTGAAAAATGAGGACAATGCAATGAGGCCTTTCCAAACTTAAACTTTCTTCAAATTTAAAGGATTGTTCTTTATTCTAAAGCAATGGCCCTCACACTTTTATGATGATAAGAATTATATGTTGTAATGTCTAATTATATACATTATAAAACGCTAGCAACCCTTTGTTTTGTCCCCAATTTATTTCAGAAACTTTCTGGTTTGAAATACAAAAGCCTGGGACCACTGGTTAAATGCAATCTTTGTTTTTGTTTTTTTTTAAACTGCCTCACTGGAGTTCAGGATTGTGGAAAACATCTGTATAATCTGGGATGGGAATATTTTCTGTTTTTAAGATTATGAGTCTAATTGATAATGAACTATTACTTTCTCCTTACCATAAGCTTACATATAAGAGAAAAAGTATTTGATGTTAGCAGGGTCTTTATCACAAAGAGGAACAAGAATACTTCATCCAGTTTTATGTTATAAATGCCTGAAATGCAAAAATCATTCTTCTCCTTCTTCTGCTCATTTATAATAATCCCTGCTGTACAAGATGAATATAAATGTAATCTTCTGCCTTCCTCTCAAAAGTACAGTAACTCCAACTGTTAAGTCTACTAACAGGCTTCTGTTTCTTCTTAGAACTTCAATGAAAAAATACTTTAATAATCAGAGGAGCACATTTATTAAAAATACTGCCATAAACTTTGAATATCAATGTGATTAAAAGCAATCTTGCACTGAAATGCTATTTAAACAGTGGAATTTCACTTCTTTTTTTTAAAGGATTTTTTTTTTAATGGTACAAATCCCAGATGATTGTGTTTGCTATCCGCTGCAACTTTAGCTTTCATTTAAATCTTTTTTTTAAAAGCCAATTACTGCTAATGCAAACTGTGCATACTTCCCCTCCTCCTCAAAAAAAGAGATTTTATGAAAGAACTGCTAAATACAGCATATAGACTGCTGTAAGGCACACCAAAGAAAGGGTTCTTCATCTCTTTACTTAAAAAAAAAAAAAAAAATTTTTTTTAAAAATTTTTTTTTAAAGTCAGTATTTCTAGCCAAAGAGAAGGAAAACAAAGGTCACAGCAACCTGTTCTGGCTCATGAAAAGCAGGTGCACATTCTGGAATGAGCTCAGCACAGCAGAGGGTAAAGCATGTGAGCTGTGGAGTTAGGCAGATATGGGTTCCAGGGTCTCTTACATGCTTTGTGTTCTTGGTGAGGTAATCTCACTTCTCTGGGCCTCTGTTTCCTCATCTGTAAAATGGGGATAATGGTAATACCTAGATCATACGACAGCTGTGAATACATAAGGTAAAACCTATGCTGACACAGAGTAAAAGTTCTCACTGAACTTGAGCTCTCCACATACATGTAGGAATATCGTGAGATGTGGCCAGGAGGAAGCAGGATGTTGTTATAAGGGAAAAATCAGACCGCGTAACATGTAGGTCATGCTCAATAACGAGGCATAAATTCCCCATGCTTCCCTCCTGAGATCAGAGTTCGTAAGAACCAATCAAAACTGTAAATGGAGTACGTTCAGCTTGGAAGCCCCTTGCTACTACAGGAAACGTGCATGGTTTCCTTTACTGAGAAGCCTTGTGGGTTGAAGAATTCAGCATGGACTGTGCCAGGTGTGACACTTCCCAGCAAGCACAAAATCAAAGATGAGAGATCAAAGGATTCAGTATGCCCTCTTTATAAATCAAAATGTAGATGTGTTTCCTGGTGAATCCGCCTTGTAAGTCAAGTTCCAAGGCCTCCAACAGGGCTTCAGCTTCTGTAATCCAGCTCAAGGGCAGAAATTCTCAAGAATCTGTGTCAGGTACCCTTTTGAAGAAAATCCCATGAAAGTTCTAGATTCCTTCTCCTGAGGATTTACACACTATACAGGAGCTTAAGAGAAGCCAAGCCCCATCCTCACAGTCAAAGGCTCTGGGAAGCTGGGACAGTAACAGCTCTGTTGATGTTCTATATTTGCATTGCCCAGAAACAGGTATATGCCCTAGAAAAGTGGCAGGGAATGAAACAAGTGACAAAAATAGGAACCTTCTTACACAAAACCTAATACTCTCACATGTATCTCCTTCTAGCTCAACATTATTTCTTCAATGTTGAATTAACTTTGGGTTTAATAGTGGTTTTTACTATTTTGAAGATTCTCCCCCTCAAAACAGAAAGTTCGAGTAGTAGAATCACATTCTGCAGAAAGAATGGCCCTTCATTAACCAAGAAACCCATTAAAACAGGGATGGCAAACTTTTTCTGTAGAGTCAGATGGTGAATTTAGGCCTTGGTGGTATGTATGGTCTCAGTCGCACCTAACTCAGCTCCACGGTTCACTGCATGGAGAAAGCAGCCACAGACAGTCAGTAGATGAAGGGCTGTGGCTACGTTCCAATGAAACTTTACTCATGGACTCTGACAGCTGAATTTTACATATTTTCCCACAGGTCATGAACTAATTGTCTTCTTTCGAAAGTTTTTATTTCAACCATTCAACAATGTAAAAAGCATTCTCAGCTAGAGTGCAGCTTGCGGTAAAATAGCTAAGGAGCCACACTCAGGGGAAAGAATCGTTCCTTAGGAGTGTCTCTCTAGGTCTACCGGAGCTCTCACTCCTGGGTTAGCGCCGACTTTACAGGTAGAAAGTTACAAACAGGAACTGTCAGCAAGGACACTGACTACTGCAGCCCTAACACTCATCCAGGGAGTGTCAAGTGTGGGTGATCTGCAACCAAATCATCCGAATGCTCTCCTTAAATGTATGCTAATGCGATTCTGATGCAGTCAACTTGGATCGCACTGACTCCTGTCTGAGGCTTAGTTTCAGTCTCTACTCGAGATGTCGGCCGACTGCAAGCCCTGCCACCTGCAGAACCCTTACACACGCATGGAGGGGATCACAAATGGCAGCCGGGCTTGCCTCAAGAGAAGGCGCAGAGTACAGGAAGGCTCCATTTTGCAGGAGACAAGCTTAAGTCCATGCAAGCATAAAAAAGAAAACCAAAAGAAAAATGATGTCTGGGACATGTGGGGAGTTCAGCAGAGATGAAACAAGATTGGGCAGGGACTCATTAGCTGTTTAAGCTGTAGGAAAGATATAAGGAGGCTCATTAAAATCCTGTCTCTAATTTTGTACATTTCAAATTGTCCAAAGGAAAAGTTGGGGGGAAAAACATAAGGGAAACCCTAGAGAAAAACAGAAGAGCTCTTTACTTCAGAGAGAAAGTTTTATGTCTATAACATAGTTACTTTAATAGTCTTTGGCACCAATACCTAATTTGTTTTCAGTTAACTCACTATGAACATTTTTTTTTTCCCTAGGAAAGAAAAAGGTGGTATTGTTATGTTGACTCAGTCCGTGTTGACTGAGGCTACCCATCTTCCTAGTCTGTCTTTTTTTTTTTTTTTTTTTTTAACCAGCTGCCTGTAGATGCCAACCAACCTCTCTTCCATCTTGCCCTAGGCTCAACTGTGTCCCTGTTATTTTGACAGGGAGGTCAACTGTCATCAAGTGTGGATATCCTCTAGGTTGCCATCCTACTCCCTTGCCTAAGTATCAGAGATAAGAGAGGTGGTGTCCCGTCTGCACTCTTTCTGGAAAGTGTAAATGGAGTGCTAAACTCAGGACAGAGACACAGGAAATGCTGAAAGACAGTCCCTGGCCTCCCCTGGGGCCAGAAAGTGCATCTCGCCACAGAACAGGTACCTTTTTTTTGAGTCACAACACAATGGAAAATTGGTCATTTGAACTCTTCAGTCTTCCTAGTAGCCCAGTTCATTCATTTTGGGGGCAAATATTCACTGAACACAAACAATGTGCAGGAGCTCAATATATCTTGGTCAATAAGAAGCCTGTCCTATGGGAGCTTGCACTCTAATAAAAGAGCCATCACATAACACACACTTTCAAATGGTGATAGAGTGTTTGGAGGAAGGAAAAGTACTGGGTTCGTTGATGTTGTATAAGAAGTGGGCGCAAGAGAAGTTAGGAATGACTTCCCAAAGAAAACGTCGTATTTTCACTGCTGACTCCCACAATAACACTTTACATTTTGTTTCAACTTGCTGTGAAGGCATTTAACGTTTTTATTTTTTGAGGCTCCCTACATTTTCAGGTACTAATATGGAAACCTTAGTCAGTTACTCATACCAATTAATTTCATCTAAACATTACTTTGTTAAATCTACAATTTCAAAAATCACCTTTAAATAAAGGTAATTTTCTTCTGAGTTTAGTCTTTGAAAAAGTTAAAAATGTATTATCAATCTTTTTCCACTAAAACCAAGTGTGCCATCAAATAATATTACAAATTACAGAATAAAACAATCAAGGCAATAAAAATGTGAGGATGCAGATAAATAATAGGCTGCCCTCTGAAAGATAGCTTAAATTTTATCTTAACATTTACCTACTTGAGCTAATAGGAAAACAGGGGGATGACATATTAGCTAAACCACTAATAATCTCACTTCCATCTAAATCTATAGTTCCGACCTCTCCCACAGCATTAACCCTTGGGCAGTCTCACATGAGGAAACTGGCCAAAATAAGCTACAGGAGCAAAAAGAAAAAAGGGCAGAGATCCTAGCTTAGCAGTTTTGAATTTTGGGGGTAGAGATATGTGAAGAATCCTTGAGAATCCAAGAGAAGCTGGGAACACTTGCCCTGAAAGTGGACATACATACTATTTTGCATACAATTTCAGGGGAACTATGACCCCCTGAAGCCCATTCAAGCCCCAGGTTAAAAACCTCTGACCTTGACAAATACCAAATTAGGAGATCAGGTCTAAGATTACCAGCATTTAAAGGGGTTGAAAGGAATTAGTATGTGTAAAGTCATTTTCCATAATCTAATTTAATGTCAACCCTTGTAACAACCAAGGGAAGTAGGTGTTATCATCTCCTTTTCCAAAGGGGAAAGCTAGATTCTGAAAGGTGAAATGCAACATTAAGCAACTTAATCTTACACCCAGGTTTCCAACTCTTAGATGCACCAACTGTGAACTGGAGAATTCAAAACGTCTGGCCAATATTCCTCAATATCCTCCAAGATGAGGAGTTTCTGACTGAGTGCTTCAATTTTATCAATTTTTATCAATTTATCTACATATTTCTTTCCAATTTAACTTTGTTGACAAGAGGAATTAGTATAAATTTAATTCCAAAACACGTTTTCTTGGTAGTAGATAATCTCAACCAAAGACAAAGGATAACTGTCTAATAATTTGATAATTTAAAAATGTATCTTCATTTCTTAAACAGCCTGACATGAACTATTTGTTAGAAAAACAAAGGCCCACTGTGTTAGGTGCTGAACATCCTTATGCTTGGATTTTTAAACTGTCCCAGAAAATCCACAAAGTCACAAATGAATCAAGAACTGACTGAGTTAAAAACTTCAGTCTCTACTCAAAACAGGCAGGCAGAGTTTCAGCCATCCTGGCTGCTTCAGCATCCTCTGAATGGTTAGAGCAGCTTACACAAAAATGGCACCTCTAACAGTCACAAATAATTTGATAGGTCAGAAGCACACACAACCAAATAATCTATGATCCCTTTGTGCCTGAATAAAGTAATTAAGAGGTCCTAGATCTTCTTGGTAAAATCCACTCATGACTATGTCCCAACTGAAAATAATAAATACAGCAAAAAGTGGGTCCAGGCAACTAAATTTGGTTGGGTCTCAATCCAGACCAAGTTGCCCAGTGAAACGCTAATACACTTACTCATCCTCTATAGGGGAATTACCAATAATTAGCACCCTGTATTCACACAGATTTAGAAACCCTTTATGGGAAATGCATCCACACCCAGAGAAAGAAACTAAGAACAGGAGCGGGTCAGGTCCTCTAAAGCTCTACTCCAACTGCTTCCTATGAGTTACCACCTAGTGATTTTAATTTTTTTAAGCCCAGGCGGGCTGCCAATTCAACAGTAAAACCGGACTAACAACTGATTTTTCCTATTGCAACATTGCCAGCAAGTCCTGTGCTTTCCCTCTCTTTCCTTTGGTCTCAAACAGCAATTCTCATTCTCAGAAATCAACTAATTTGCTCTCTAATCTGTTCCAACTGGAAGCTCTCAGAGAGCTGCCACTGGTATTACTCTTTCTCCTAGCGCCAAGAGGCCAACAAATGGCCAGTTCAAAGAAACCAAAACAGTGAACGTGGTGGAGGTAACACAGGCACTAAAAACAAGAAGTAACTGCGGAGACAGAATAACAATGGGCCAACTCTGGACCTTAAAATATTCCACTTGCCAAAGTTGTACCTATTCTTGGGCCCCTGACAATAACTATACCAAAATACATGGTCACGCTGAGAATTAAAATTGCACTGGGAATATAAACTCGGTATTTTGGATACCAAAACTCACTCAAGTCCTTGTCCGCACTGCTACTGAAGGAATCGCTTGAACTGAACCTAAAATTGACTGGGCTTCAGAAGTCCTTTCTGACCACCGTGTGCCAGGGCCTAGCAGAGGCATTAGCCAGCAAAGGTGACTATTCACAGAAAAAGAAAATCTGAAGTAAAGGTGTGACAGTTCCTAGATACCTGACCTTTCATTTGGAGGCACACTTTTAACTACAGTTATTTCCCTAGAGTACCCCTCTACCAGTTTTATTAAAAACTGACCAATAACTAGACTCTGCTTTCACTAGCTAAGAGCACTAAAGGCTTGTTTCACCATATAAAATTCTTCACCCCCACCGCCTTGCTGATTTTGGCAGCTCAAAAAAAAAAAAAAAGTAAAAGAAAAAGAAAACCCGACCAAGAGCTCCTCAGTTGTGATGATCCTTTTGATAAAACCCTAACTTAAATCCCATAGAAATAGGCTGCACAGGTGAAGTGTCACCTTTTTTAAAGTTCAAAATTCATTTCGATTGCCGGCAATAAATTTCAGGTGGCAAGGTTTCCTTTTCAGAGCCCCCTAAAACATTCGTGGAAAAGCTTTCGGAAGCTGAGAATTCCGCCACTCCTCTTGTTTCTCCATAAGGGGGTCAGACCCGAAGGGATCTGGGTTAAAATCACTGCTGCTCCCCAGCGCTCATCACCGAGCGCCGCTCAAACTGCACCCAGCCAGGCCTGCACTGAAGGGTTCCTGACGCTCCCTGTTACAGGAAGCCCCCCGGAAACGGGATTTTCCAAACGCGCAGTCCTCCCCCTTCTTCCTCAGACAGCATCCTCGAGTGCGGGGGCGGAGCGGGTCAGGTGGGCTCGAGCTCCCTCCCTGGTTAGCCGGCCGGGGTACTTCCCCTAGCCTTGCACAAACTCCTTCGGGGGGCTGGACTCACCTTCGCGACAGAGCCCCATGACTTCGCGGTTTTTCCCAAACTCCTTGAAACTTTCGTCCAATTCCGTCCCTAGGAGATACACACACACAGGAGGAGGGGAGAGGCAGGTCAGTGGCCGGGAGTGTGACGCACGCTCACGCACGCACGGAGTAGGTGCGGGCACCTCCGCGTTCCCCAACCGAGCGATAGCATCTCTGACCCCCGAGGGGGGCGGGTCACGGGACGGGGGAGGGGAGAAGGGTCACACGACGGGGGAGCGGGGGTGGGGGGGCGGAGCGGGGGGGGAAGAGGAAGGCGTGGACACTCACCGTCTTTCCCAGGAAGTTTGGAAGCCTCGACCCACAGATTCCACGACTGTCCCAGCATCGCTTCGGGACTGGGCAGGGGCCGGCGCTCCCCGACGGTCGCCATTGCGGTGGCGGCCGAGGTGGAGGCGGCCCCGGGGCCGCCGTCCTCCGGCCGTAGGCGCCGCGGCGGCGGCGGCGGCTGCCGCTGGGGCTGCGGAGTCTGCTGTTGCTGCTGCTGCTGCTGCCGGGCAGCCGCGGCCGCTGCTCCGCCCGCCGCCGCCGCCGCTCGGCGCGGCTCCCCCCTGACGTCATCTGCGGCCCGCTCCGACATTCTTTCCGCTCCTACAATGTAACAAAAAAAAGGGGGGAAAGAGTCGCGCGGGGGCCGCTTTTAAGGAGGCGCCGGGGAGTTCCGGCGGCGTGCGCGGCCCGCGGGCCGGGTGGGGCGCGCTGACAGCGCCCCCAGCCGCCCAGCCCCCCAGCTCGTCCCCTCCCGGGCCACCCCCCGCCCCAGGCGCAAAGTCCGCTGCGCGGGCTCGCTTTCGCTTTCGACTCCGGCGCCCCTCGGGGGAGGGGACAAGCGCCGGCCACCCGCCACCGCGGCGGAGGATCCCCAGCCTGCCTCCGCCGCGGAGAGCCGGCGCGGAGGCCGGCGCCCCGAGCTGCCTCCGCCCCAGCCCCGCGCCCCGCCGCGGCGGGGAGGCCCAAGACGCACCCCCGGCCCTCGGGCTGCCCACCCTGAGGCCGCTCGCATCCCCGGGCCGGACCCAGCGGCCCCGCTCCTCCCTTCCGTCCGCGCGTCCGTCCGAGCGGCGGCGCCCGGCCGGCTCCCTTAAGCGGAGGCGCCTCCCGCCGCCTCCTCCCCCTCGCCGGTCCCACCCTCTCAGCTCGCTCCGGCGAAGTTTGCGCGTCAAGCCCCCGGAGTGGAGCCAGGGCGAAGTCGGAAACGCAGCCACCTATGGAGAAGCCGGCCGGCTGGCCCCGGAGCACCAGCGGGCGGCGTCGCCGTAGGGCCTTCCCGCCCGGGGTCCAACCTGGGGCGCAGGGGCCGGTTCAGCGAGCACTTGGATCTCCGCTCGCGGGCGGCCGCACGGCTGTCAAAAGCATGAATGGGAAACCGCCGCCGAGCGGAAGCCTGGCGTGGAGGAAACCACTGGCAGGCGAGGAAATGCGGCCCAGGTGCAGTCCCAGGTGTCGGCCCTAAGCCCACCACGGGAGGTCACAGCGTGCTCCCGGGGTATTTGAGCTCGTCCAGCAAAGAGGAGACCATGAAATCAGTGTAAAATGGAGTGGAGAAGAGAGAGACCGAGGCGAATCCATTTACCTGTTTTGGAGACACTACCCCAAATTTTTTTATTTCTCTTTCCAATGCTCCTGGAAGTGATTCATTCGCCCCGCACCCCCCCCCCAAATCTAGTTTAGTTTTAATTCAAGCCGTTGGTCTCCCTCTTTATGATTGTCTTTGCCTGGGCAGGGAGGGAACCTAAGGTTTAGGTGTAGGTACAGCATTTCTAGAAAATACTGTTTTCTGTTAGATATTGTTCACTAAATTAAGCATTGGCCCACACAACTTAGCACCCCTCCCCAATACACAGACTGCGCGCAAAGCTTTTGCTCAAGTGATGGGTAAAGATGATAAAATGAAGGGCTACTTAATGAACTAAAGCACCTGAAATATTTGAAACAGTAGCAGACCACATCAAGCACTTTCGATTAAGTGTTCTTATCATTACTCTTCCGTCAGACTGATGTGAAAATCTGCAGCCTGAGACATGAAACAATAATCATCATGTTTCACATAGCAGTAATATCAGCACTCCTGAGGCACGTGTGTCATAGCTGCTTGCCTAGAGGTGCTTTCTTTAGGTGGGGAAAAAGCGGGCTTATTCAGGTTTTTTATCTAGAACATCTGGCGTCATAGAGGTGGCCAACTTCTCTGCTAAAGAAACAAAGTCCAACTCTCGGAAACATAAAAATGTTTAAAAAGAAGAGTAAAAATAAGGAAATGTTTTTGCAACCTAAACTCAATGCAGGGCTCCTGTAGAAAATGCTTGTTCAAAATTTAAAGGCTTTAGTGAAAAAAATTAAAAATAAAATATATATACACACATATATATGAATTTATTTTTTAAATGTTTAGAAATAAGTGCGTACATTTTTTCCTGGATTGCATGCAAACAAAAGTTCCCCAAAACTATGGATGCTTCCTGTCCTTATCTAAGAAGCAGAAAAAACAGAATAAACAAAAATGATAGAAATGATTGGTAGGATTAAAAACCGTATTTCTAAAGCTTTAACTTCCTACATAAGAGCATCAATGAGAAAAAAAATGCATAGGTAAAACATAATTCCCTTAGTAATAAGGTTCCTAACTCTTAACCAAGGCCCTCAATCTTGGATGTCACCAATGCAGACCTTCAATTTTTCATCCAGATCACTGAAAAATCTGTAGAATTACAGAAATACATAAAAACACCTAACTTTTTAGTTTTCCGAGATTAAAGTGCACAATTTATGAATTGTTTTGAATTTTCTAATTCTACATTTAAGGGAAACAAAAATTTGAATTTTATGGCATTTGGAGCTGCCATTAAAAAGAAAAGCTTAGGACCACCCAGCTATATAGGTAAAAAAGACAGCTTGCCTATTGAGTACAGCCCTTCTCTGATCCCTGAGAGTAGAGGGTGAGAATGAAAATAAGGGGAAGAATGGCAAACATGAGGTACAGTCCTACTTCCTCAAGACACTGCTTGATTTCCCCCTTTTTACATGTGAAAATACTTCAAGATTCACTAATATGACTTCAAGCCAATGGGGGTCAATATGGCAATTTATAATACTTCAACTTCTGTCCTTATTCTTGTTTCATACTTCCCCCCCCATTTTTTGATTGGTTTAATAAAGAAAACACGACAGGCCTTAGAATAAAAAATACCAAACATCCTCTTAGTATTATGATAGTTATTAAGAGAAATTGTTACTAATAGCAGCTATCAATTATTGGGCACCTACTAGGTGCCAAGCATTGCCGTAGGTACCTTTTTGCATTATCTCTATTAATATTCTCAATTGTGTAGGGTAGGAGTTGTATTACTATTTACAGATAAGGAAAATGAGGGAGGGCTCTGGAGCCAGTCCCTGTGAATTTTTTCTGGGTTCATATACTGGGTCTTTCACTTACAAACTGTGTAACGTAAGCAAGTTACCTAATTTACTTGGACCTCAGTTTCCTAATCTGTAAAACAGAGATAAAGCCAGGTTTCTGAGGATTGCATAAAAAGATCCATGGAAAGTACAAAATAACACAAAACGAACACTATAAACAAGTATCTTATATCACACGGAGCAATTCAGATCTATTCTCATCTAAGAAATGTGTCACCAAGTTGAAGAAGATGTGAGCACCAAGAGAATGACAGGCAATTCCTGGCCATCTCCCTACCAGTTCTCTTCTGCTGCAGCCAATGTATTTTACTACATTCTCTTCACCCATGAGAAAGTCCTAACCCCTTCCAGAACATGCAGTTTCTGATATCCATAGTTGGTTTGGGTTTCTCAACCGTTTGAATGAGTCACCAACAAAAGCCAAAACTGCTAGCTGAGAAAGTACAGTTGTCTGATACTCAAATCTGGGCAACATTTAAAAAGTGTTCTTATACAAAGGGCACTCTCTATAAACAAGAGTACGACAGAAACTCAAACACTTGGTTTTATAATAAAGAACCTGATGACTTCTTAACCTAAACACCCCTCCTCTGCACCCAAAAAATATTTTAAAACATGAACAATTTACATTGATTTACTATAATTATTTTCATGTAATAGCGTTCCTTGTATGCTATCAATCAGTTCTCCTACTGGTGTACTTCTGATGATGTCCTATAGTTCTGAAGATCTTCAGCATCTGTCTGTACAGATAAATGATATGTTTTGTAAGGTTTGAGTAATGAGGATTCAATTTATCAAACCGTTCCTGCTCGCCTACCACATACCAGGCACTCTGCTAGGCACCAGAGTAAACACAACATTGTAATTTCACTGAGGATGTGAGAAGAATGAGAAGTAGGGGAAATTTTTTAATTTAATTTTAATCAAAATGCTCTTATGGAAAAAGCTGTCACCACCAATTAGACTGTATGTGGCTTAAGAACTAGGCCGTCAGAAGTGAAACGCTGCCAAGTTCTGAGTATTTCATCCCTTCCAGGGATGTATTTAAAAGGTGGCCTTACTTCACCATCCAAATTTAGGGATGTTCCCAGTAGGTGCCAGGGTAACAAGGTCTCTCTTTACAAAAAGGATTCTTTGCACAGCAGATTCACTTGTAAAATGCTTTGTTCAAAGGCCAAAGGCATCACTAAATACAAAACAAAACAAAACAACAGCAACAACAATAACAAAATCTTTAGATTCGGTTCAATGTAAAATGGCTGAAACTGTCCAAAACTTGCCTAAGATGCAAGACCCCACACAACCAGCCTTTTTATTTGGAAAGAACCACCAGTCCCAATACAACATTTTAATAAACTTGAAAACCAGCAACTACAGTATATTTATGTGTGCAAATTACAGGGCTGATAACAGAGATTCTCCATTATCAACCCCAAAGGATTGCAGTCATTTGAGTAAAAAGAAACTTGGAACCGCTAAATTAGGAATGTGTTGCCTTGGGTTGCATTATCTCCTCCTAAAATTGGCTGTGCCTTTGTTCATATCCTCTCTCCCTCCTCCGACCACGCCTAACTCTTTCCTTCTTTCTTCTGGAGACAGAGCCAGGGCTCTCTTCTGCATAAGGGGTATGGCAGGCAAGGCCCCTCTTTAACTGTGCTCCCTCTAGTGAAATACCTTACAGCCTGTTATAAATACATCAGTATTCCAGAAGGGGGAGAAGAGGAGTGGAAGAAATTTAACTCATCAGCTGGGTGGCTAGAATTGCTGACAATCAAATGCGAAATTAGGAATAATAAGGAGAGTTGCAAAAGTGGAGACTAAAAGATGAAGGTAATTATCTTTTTAAAGGCTTAACCTGTATGCATAGTCATTCTATAAACTGTGTCATTTGCCCAAAAGTTCAAAGCTTTGAATTTTTGGTTTGTTTTCTTAATCATATGTGTGTAGCTACGTACAAATTCTCCCAAAGAATCATTCACCAGTAATAGCAAACCGCTTGAAAAGAGAGAAAATTTAACAATACACCTATAAAAAGGTATTAACATGTAACTTTAAACTGAATAAAGGCCCAAATGTTTCTAGGAATTTAATACTGGCCTGTAATTTTGAACGATTGACAAATTTCATTTAAAGTCTTCATTTAAAGCCTTCAGGTTAAAGAGTTTTTTTAAAAAAGAGAGAGAAAGGATTAAGTTATAGGAAAGGAATGGAAAAAATAGCTAAATGGACTAACATTTAGCTATAAAAAGCGGCTGACTGTATAGTCATAGTTCTAGCGCACTGCCTCAGATGCACTAAAATGCAAAGATTAAACACACTGTTAAAAATAATTCCCTATGTCACCTTTGTACCCATCAGCTCTCACTGAAGTGATGGTAAGTATTACCATCTTATGGGCCCAGCAGTTAAGAACAGGTGTTCTAGAGCCAATATGCCCAGGCTGAATCCCAGTTCTACCACTTATTTACTGTATAACTCTGGGGAAATTTTGACTTCTCTGTGCCTGTTTCCTCATTTATAAAATGATGTGGGACTTCCCCGGTGGTGCAGTGGTTAAGAATCCGCCTGCCAATGCAGGGGACACGGGTTCGATCCCTTGTCCAGGAAGATCCTACATGCCACGGAGCAACTAAGCCTGTGTGCCACAACTACTGAGCCTGCACTCTAGAGCCCACGAGCCACAACTACAGAGCCCACGCACTGCTAGTACTGAATCCTGCGAGCTCTAGGGCCCGTGCTCCACAACAAGAGAAGCGACCGCAGTGAGAAGCCCGTGCACCGCAATGAAGAGTAGCCCCTGCTCGCCGCAACTAGAGAAAGCCCGTGCAGCAACAAAGACCCAACAAAGTCCAAATAAATAAATAAATAAATAAATAAATAAATAAATAAATATGATGTAAAATAGGAGTATCTACTTTACGAGGAATATTAAAGAAGTTAATAGTGCAAAAGTACCCTACCGTAGAGCTATCATTACTAGCACCATACCTGTCACATAAGAAGCCCCAATTCTAATCTAGCCATGATATGCTAGCAGATCATTCTTGCAGGGTAAAGCATGGCGTTAGTTTGTCAGTCCTTGCTCTAACACTTTCAGGGGCTCAGCACTGACCACTGAACTCAATAAAAACTTTTCTGCTAGGGCTTCCCTGGTGGCGCAGTGGTTGAGAGTCCACCTGCCGATGCAGGGGACGCGGGTTCGTGCCCCAGTGCGGGAAGATCCCACATGCCGCGGAGCGGCTGGTCCCGTGAGCCATGGCCGCTGGGCCTGCGCGTCCGGAGCCTGTGCTCCGCAATGGGAGAGGCCACAACAGTGAGAGGCCCGCATACCACAAAAAAAAAAAAAAAACTTTTCTGCTAGCACTCCAGGCCCTCTCCAGTTGGCCCCAGGCTCAGCTCCACCGCATCTACAGTGTTCCCTCTTGCAGGTACCCTACAGTCCAGCCCAAATGACCAATTCATAGCTTTGAATATGCTCCCCCTCCAGATCCCAGCTCTCAAGCCTTTGTTCATACAGGCCATGCCATCTGTAATACGTCCCCCCCCTTGGCTGAAATCCTACTGTTCAGTTACGTTCCCCCTCAAGTTCCATTTCCTTAACAAAATCTTTCCTGATCTTTCACACTAAGCTCATAGGAACTCATCCCCACTTCTACATCTAAATCTAAATTGGACTTCCTGGACTAGGGTTAAGAGTATATGCCCTGAAATCAAGGTGGCAATGAGATATATGCTTAGTCTCCCAAGGATTAACAGTTTGCATTCCAACATAAGGGTGTCATTTGGAACATGGAACCCACCTCCTCACAAACCATAAGATGTGCAGTGTCCAGGTCCCCAAGCTGGTCAGCAAAATGCCTTAGGGCTGAACTCTAGGACTAACAGTATAGGTGTGTTAGTACAAGAAGGAAGGAACAACACAGCTTTTTCTTCCCCCTTTCTGCAGCAAAGTTCCAGTCCTAAGTAAAGACACAGATCTAGCAAACACAATCCACCTAACTTTTCCACATTCTTTGTGTACACCCTGATCCAGGAACCCATCTGGGTTTGTACTGCTTCCGCAAAGGCAGACTGTTCCACAAAGGCTTGCAACCCCTTTCCACCTCTAAAACAAAACCTTCCACCTCTTGGTAAAGATAGATGGCATGCAGATTTTACTACATTTCACTAACATGTGAATGAATGACTATGAATGAATACAGTTCCCTATCTTCAACCCCCAACCTAAACACATATTTTCTCATACAGAGGGCGAGACCTGAACCCAAATGACTCTCCAGATTTCAGGGTCCCTAAACCTTTCTTCCCAGAAACACACAATTACTTCACTCCCCGGGCCTCTCTGATTTTAAATGGCACCACCTATGACTCACAGCAAAGTTTTGACGTTTTATTTTAACCTATTCAAACCTCTCTTTTGACATAAAATCTGCAGGACCCGGAGACCATGATCTTCTCCACTTTCTACTGCATCCTCCTCTCCACCAAACTGCTCCAAGTGAAGGAACTTCGGGAGCCGAAACGGTGAATCAAAACAAAACCACTACTGGTTTCTGGGGGAAGTGGCAGCACAGCAGCAAGCACAAGTGGATGATTAGAAGGCTGGAATCCAACTTACCAAGTATTTCTTACAAAACAGGGCCAAATAGATAAACTGGACTTCATCAAAATCATTAAACTTTTGTGCTTCAAAGGACACCCTGAAGGAAGTGAAAAGAACCCAGATAATGGAGAAAATTTTTGCAAATCCAATATCTGATAAGGGACTTGTATCTAGAATGTATAAAGAGCTCTGACAACAACAACAAAAGACGATGGGCAAAGGAGATAATACAAATGACCAACAAGCACATGAAAAGATGCTCAACATCATTTGTCATTAGAGAAATACAAATCAAAACCACAATGAGATACCACTCCACACCCACTAGGATGGCTAGTAAGGAAATAAAAACAAACAAAAACAGAAAATGACAAGTGTTGGTAAGGATGTGGAGGAATAGGAATCCTTCTACATTGTTGATGGGAATGTAAAATGGTGCAGCCCCTGTGGAAAACAGTTTGACAGTCTTTTGAAAGGTTAAACAAACAATTACAATATGATCCAGCAATTCCACTTCTAGGTATACACTCAAAGAACTGAAAGCAGGGACTCAAAGAGATACTTGTATACCAATGTTCATAATGGCATTGTTCACAAAGCCAAAGGTGGAAGCAACCCAAGTGTCCATCAACTGAAGAATGGCTAAGTAAAATGTGGTATAGCCAGCCACACAATAGAGTATTATTCACCCATTCAAAGGAATGAAGTACTGATACATGCTACAATATGGATGAACCTCAAAAACAAGCTAAGTAAAAGAAGCCAGACACAGAGGCCACATATTATATGATTTCATTTATGTGAAATATCCAAAATAGGCAAATTCACAGAAACGAAGCAGAGCAGCGGCTTCCAGGGTTTGGTGAGAGGGGAGGATGGAAAGTGACTGTTTAATGGAAACGATGCTTCCTTTGGGGGTGATAAAAATGTTTTAAACCTAGATAGAGGTGTTGTCTGCACAACATTGTCAATACACTAAAAATGATTAAAGTGGTAAATTTGTGGCATTTAAATTATATCTCAATAAAGCTATTTTTTTTTAAAGCCAACATTAAAATCTGGAAAATTTCACACAAAATTCCAGATTGACTTCTCTTGAAAAATCTTTATAATCTCACACCAGTGGCCACAAGCTCCCTCGTAACGACCATCAGTTGGAGCTGAAGCGGGTCCTGGAGCCCATTTCTGCTACAGCCTAACCATGGACCATAACAGGACACATTTTGTCTCTGCCTCAGTTAACTTCTCTGTAAAAGGAGGATCAAAACAGTATCTACCTCATCAGGTTGTTACAAGGAGTGAGTGAATTAATATGCTTAGAAGAGCGCCTGGCAAATAGTTAGGGCTCATTAAGTGTTAGCTACTTTTACATTTTATGATACCTCATTTTCTTCGTAATAGAGGTAAATGGCATTTGCTTTTCAATTTTTTTGCTCGTTTTTACAAATGAAAGTCTAGCATATAATGTAGCAATCCAAAAGAAAGAAGTAGAAAGACAGCCAAGAAGTAAGTTTTTTAAAAGTGACATGCAAAATACTATGCATAATATGTGCCTGTTTTTGTGAAAATGTAATAATGATGATGACGATAAGTCTATTCACAGACAACAGTCTAGATAGCTTTGGACTTATGGGTACTAGGGAGAGAAGGAATGTAATTATTATGCTTTTTATTAGGGTTTATATAATGTTTAAACTTTTTTCCAGTTTTACTGAAATATAATTGACACATAAGATTGTGTATGTTTACGGTATACAATGTGATGATTTGAGATACTTGAGACAGATATATAGATATGGATATATATATATCTCAAAACAATTACCACGATAAGGTTAGTTGACATATCAATCACCTCACATAGTTACCTAATTTTTTTAATAACAAACACTTATAATCAGGAACTATAATAAGCATATTCTTTAAAAGATGAAGAAACTCTAAATTAATTTTGTTTGCGACTTCCATGAGGTTATCATAAAATTCCACGAGGTGAGCAGCAATAGCACAGATTGATAAAGCCAGAGGCCGCTTGCTTTGCTTTGAATCCCAGAGGCTGCGATTCCCAAAGCACCAACCTCTCTTCAGTTTCCTTCTTACTTAGGGAGTACACACTGCTATGTTTTACAGCTGCTAACAGAAGAGAGTCTAAACTGCTCGCCTGGCAGCCAACAACTTTCACTATCTGACTCAACATCCTTTTTTTCCAGTTTTATCATCCATCACGCCCCCTTACAAAGACTCCACTCCAGCTAAACAAGACATAAAATACACATCCTCCAAATACTTTTCCACATGCCATCCTTTTTTAAAAAAAAATTGAGGTAACATTCACATAACATAGAATTCACCATTTTAAAGTATACAACTTAGTGACATTTGGTACACTACAATGTGGTGCGATCATCATCACTATTTTGTTCCAGAACATTTCATCACCCTGAAAGGAAACCCTGTACCTGTTAAGCAGTCACTCCCCATCTCCCATCCCTCCCACAGCCCCTAGAAACCACATCTGTTTTCTTTCTCAATAGATTTGCCTATTTTGGATATTTCACAATGTTGAAACCGTACAGTATGTGACCTCTTGCGTCTGGCTTCTTTCAGTTAGCCAGGTTTTCGAGGTTCACCCATGTTGGAGCATATATCTGTAATTTTTTCTACTTTATGGCTGAATAAAATTTCACTGTGTGGATATGCCAGTTTGTTTATCCATTCATCAGGTGATGGACGTTTGGGTTCTTTCCACCTTTTTGCTACTGTGACTAGTTACATGCCATTATCTTTTCTCTTCCTTCAGCTTCATGTGCTAATCAAAATCAAGCTTTCATGTGAGTTTCAAGTCAACTCTGACCTTCCCCAACTTAGCCTGGCCCAAAGTCCTCACCTTTTTCTGACTTCCTTTATCACTTCTATACCCAAGGTAGCAAACTGTCACCACGTGGCAGAATCCCACCGACTTATTTAGGTGGACTCAAACTGTCTTCTTAAATTGCTAACTTTGAAAAAAATCAAGGAAAGTCATTAAAGTTATGATTTCAGTTCCCTTAAAATTCTGAAAGGCCTGGGTTATTTCAATAACCACAGTTTAACTGCTTTCACTGCTTTTACCCTTGCCCTCTATATCCTATCTCAATATAGTGGCCAGAGTGGTTTTATTAAAACAGAAGTCAAATCAATGTATTTACTTATTACATTTGCTACATCTATTTCTTCTTATTAAAAGGTAAGTGCCACAATGGCAGGGACTTTGATTTACTAATTAATTCCCAGTGCCTGGAAGAGCACAGCATATAAGTAGGCACTCCATTAATATCTGTTGAATGGATTTTGGGACTAGGATCAGCTGGCATTGAAAAGGTAAAAGCCCTTTGAGATTAGTCATGAATTTAACAGCTTCTCATAGTTCCACCTGGTCCACTTCATTCCTCCACATGTCTGATCCCTGCAGTCTTGATTTGCGATACTTCTTTACCCCCCTTGTCACTGGCTTCCTGGTATCCTATAATACTTGACTTTTCATCGGAACAGTATTCAAAAAGGGTAAGTCATAATTATAGTCTGTGAAAATCACCTCCTATTCTCTTTTCCTCCTCAAGGATAATCCTTCTGCACGTAGCAGAAGCTCAGTAAACAGTTATGGACTAAAGAGGTCCTTTGGCATATTTCTGTCAAATGTTTCCTCTCTACCTTCACCTCCCACTCCCTCATATCCCACCACTGCCAGTTGCTGACCACCATCTAGGAAAGCCCTGCTTCTTGCTTCTCTGGCACTTTCCAGACATTCCACAGTGAATGCCATCCTTTGTGATGACTTTGATGATCACTGAAAGATACCTCTGCACTGCTGGCCTTTCAGCTTTGGGCTGGAAAATTTTAAGGGCCTATTTTGAAGGTGGAGACTTCAGAGCTGCCCAGTCCTGTTCTTCTAAACACCTTAACAAAACTGCTACATCCTTCTACAATCTCCTGTTTCTGTTTGGTCACAGTCAAAATGTTATCTTTGCAGATGCATGTTCATGTTGTCCAAAATGTTTCCATCTTTGCTACAGATGCCTAAAACCTTGACTGAGGCATTGCATTTGTTGCCTAAATATGTAAGTTGATCAATTTCAGAGGCTGAAACTCCTTTGGTCTTTCCTGTTTGGGTTCTGTTCAGTTTTATCCTTCAATGACTCATCTTAAACTGCATCTTAACTTGGAAGCCCCCCTCATTCCTTTCAAGAGTAGATGGGAGGATGCATCATTTTTTTTTTTTTTAATAAAAACACCTTCAGAAATTTTTCTTCTTTTTCACATTATATGAAACTTACCACCCTCCTCCCCAAATAGTAAATGAAAATAGTGAGTATGTAGTGAGGAACTCAATCAATGGTGACTGCTATTTTTGTAATGATATGGGACTGCTCACGGGCAGAGCCAGCAGGCTGGGCAAAGGCACTGGGCCCAGAAAGTGCACCTGAAGTTCTCCGGTCGGTTTTACAATTTCCTTACAATCTCCCCTGCCCTCAGCAGCTGGGTCTACATTGCTTGTAGAGAGAAGAAAACAGGAGCTTGGGAAAGTGGAACAGGACAAAAATGCAAGAGCACATCTTTAGACAACTTCACAGGAAAAGGTGAATATGGATTGGTGGGGGGGGTGCGGGCGGTGCAGGTTCGTATCTCCAAAGTATTCCAAAAATTTTAATGAATTTGGGGGAGGGAAGGTTATTTAGCAGATTTTATTTTGACAAACATCTAAAAATACTGTACTCTAAAATTCACTGTCATTTCATATTAATAAGATCATATTCAATGATCCAATGCTTAAAATTGGAGACCTTACTCAGATACCTTAAATTTAAAAAATTATCATCCTTTGGTAAAACTCAAACTCCATTATAATCAGAGGCACTGCAGCATTTACTCAGCTGTGCTATGTTGAAAGAACCAGTTACCTTTTCTTTGGAGGGCAGGCCAAAAATCCTGATCGATTTACCAGTGGATCTTCATCTGCTGTGATTGTAGAAGCTCCTTCTTCTTAATTTTGTTCAGACCTACAAAAAAAAGGGGCAAAGGGATGAAACAATGTATAAAATTAATCAGAAATCTACAATCTCATTAGTTGCCAGGTGTCCCAAAATTATATGTTTAAAATGTCGAAGTGTTAAAATTCGAGTCACTTTACCAATTTTACAACAAATGCAATTCAATTTTTTTTTACAATGAACTTAATTGGCTATATTTATACAATAAACTAAGAACAAACAACTATTCAATATATACATAGAGTCAGCCTCCTGGGGCTTAAAATCACTGTGTGTAATTTGCCACTAGTGAGTTTTCACTTAATTTTTTAAATGGCTATTCAGAAAGCCTGCTCCTACGAAACCTGTCAGATTTTAACCCACACATAACACACTGAGTGAGAATATTATTTGGAAAGCTCTCTCTATCCTTTATCATTCAGCAGTTTATAAAAGCAATTCATAATAGTACAAACAGGAAACAAAAACTCAATTAAACCATCTTCCTAAAAAGACACAAAGAAATTACCTGTTGCCTTA
The DNA here is from genome assembly GCF_059928025.1 of Delphinapterus leucas. NCBI lineage: Eukaryota > Metazoa > Chordata > Mammalia > Artiodactyla > Monodontidae > Delphinapterus > Delphinapterus leucas. The sequence goes on along the minus strand of NC_143138.1, from coordinate 78,986,642 downwards.
TCTGCATATTTTTGTACATATGCACTCATACATATTTCAAGTAGAATGTGGGTACTACTCAAATTAATTTGGGGAAGAGCATTGAGTTATGGAATCAAGGGATTGGAGATTAACAAACCAGAGTTAGAAATTAAGCTGGTTTTCAAGTTTGACATGCAGCAGGAGGGAAAAAAACAGCAAATGTGGGCAATGACACAGCTATGGAACAGATGCTGTCCAAGTAGATAAAGCACAAGGCAGGCTGATTTCATATGAAAAATTCACTGGTAATACACTTTTCTTCCTATAATCCTCACTGGCTATACACCAAGGCTTTGCTCAACTTTTATTTATTATCACGTACTCTAAGACGGCAAATATTTCTATGGTTTGAGGTGCCAATAAAGCATCTTCCAAAGTCAGTGGCTGAAATTCTATGCCATGTTTGAACATTTTTTCATAATTACCTTTATTGGCTTTTAAGTTATTCCTGGATCATATCCTTCCCCTCTCCCTTTTTTAAACAGTTTTATTCACCCACAAAATGTTACTCAGCAGTGTAATCATTCAGTAAAGTAATCATTCCTACAATCTTTATAAGCCAGCTGTTTCTCTTTCTCAGATTTCTAATTGCTTCCCAGTCTCCTATCTTTTAAAAATTTTCTCTGATTTCCATTTCAGTGTTCCTTTTCTGCCTTATTTCCAATAAAAGCCACTATCTTGTTTAACATGTCTGTCCTGAGCCAAAATTCATTTCTTTGCATTCTAAACATTTTACGGCTATGCAAAATCACTCAAAGGAAGCTACAAATTCCCAGGATACAGGCAGCCACTAAAGATGTTACGTTACAGATAACCACCTCTTTGAAGGTGATTCCTTCAAGGTAGGCTGGAGATGCAGATACAACAACACCGGCATCATGTGTGCTTGACCCTACTTCTCTAAGTCAAGCTGGTTTTCAGTTTTCCATCAGAACACTTCAGCTATATCTCCAAAGTATCCAAGGAAGTCATCAGAGTGCTATGAAATCTCCCCCAAGATAGTGTTTGCCTTAGTAAAAAGAATTCACCGTTTACTAGCCTGAATACTGTAAAAATGCTTTAAGAGATACCCTGTTCTTAGAGAAAAATGGTAGTGGCAGTTACTAAAAATAAGCATTTAAAAATAGTAACTTTTCTACTTAGAGTAGGGGTCAGAAATCTTTCTTTAGTAGGAAAAAAGCAACTATCACATATTTGTATATATTCTTTCATTTTATCTTCACAATAACACTGTGCTCAAAAGAGCTGTTATTTATGATCTCCATTTTACTAGTGAGGAAACAAACTGAGAGAAGGTCATAATTTGCTCAAGATAACCCAGAAAATAAATGGTTTGAAACTGGAACCAGAATGGAGGCCTTTGGTGCTATTTAGCTCCCTTTCCAGTATACCAAACTGCCTAAACAGCAACTTAATTTTGTTCTGCGAAGAGAAAGAAATAATTTAAAAGGAAGACTGGAGAACACTGTCTAACAATAGAAACATACAACTTGATAGCTTTTACTCATTCACCACCTACTATGTAACAAGCATTGAACAAATACGATTTTTTAAAAGATTTTTTAAATGGCAACCCATTAGAGGTGGGAGAGGAGATGGAAACAAGAAGAAAGAAAAGACCTAATCTGAGTGTTCTCCAAAGTCCTGACAGGCATAAATTTAATTTATTTACTCTTTTTTTAAATTTTTGGTTGGGGGGTGGAAGATGGAGCTTGTAAAAGATGGCATTCTTCTAGAGTAGCTGCCTAGCCCATGGTGACCCTTTTTGTAAGCACCATATAACCCAATGCCAAGTAATGCTTGTACTATGAAACTCCAAACTCCTCTCTTGTTTTGGTGAAAGCTGGACACATGACCCAAACTGAGACATTCAACTGGTTCTCCTGAGCACTAGAAATTGGGACGAAGAGGGTCTACTCTGATCTACGCTGCAAGCTCCCCCATGTGCCCTCAGTCTCTAGGAAAAAGCCAGTCAGCAAAGACTGACGAATGAACATGCTGCTCAGAGTACATCAGCCCCAGGAGGCCCTGAAGCCCCACAGGACAGAAAGGGAAACAGTTTCTGCCCAGGGGGTTCTAGGGCTTTCCTATCCCACGTATAGTCTCCCAGAGGACCCAAGCACATCCTTCTGTAGGGTTTTAAGAATCCCCTGGACCTGAAGGGTAAATGCCCCCCCCAATCAGAGCTTGAATTTTTAGGAATTGATTTCTGATAACCGCAACAAAAATAATCTTGCTCAAGACAGTAAAACTTCTGTACTAAAAATAAATAAATAAATAAAAGGGCAGATATCAGCAGAATTTGATATAAAAGAAGATCCTGTGGAATGCCCAAGGGTTCAGAAAAATCCTCTCATTAACTTTAAACAGCAAAAAGCCCACACTGTTACATGGGCACTGTTATATCAACTTTAACAAAGAAAATGACTTATTTTCCAGGAGTAACATTTCTACGTCCTTTTAAGACTCTGAGACCCTTGTTGCAATTTATGGCATAATCTGGATCACTTCTTGTTATATAATTGAGTCTATCAAAATTAAGCACTAACCATGATACAGGAAAGAAAATACAGGCTAAACTGAGTTGGTCCTGTTTTTAAGCATAGCAGTATACACTTTCTTTTTATTTCCTAAACTTCCTTAAATTCTAGGCAAACCATGGAGCTGCAGTGTGAGAATGCACCTCAGGTGCTTGCAGAGGCTGTGAAAGGGAAGAGAAAGGGCTAGAAAGGTGGGCCCAACAAGGAGGGCAACACAGGTTTTGACTTGATTCTATCTTCTAAGCTGGAGGTGAGGGAAGGCAGACTCCTCTCTCCATCTCTCTAGAGAGGTTTACCCCAGCCGGTTTATTTATTCAATGAAAACGTGTGGAGCACGTGCCCCATGCCAGGTTCTGTGCCTTGTGGGCACCAGAACCAGGAGTGTATTCATTTGAGCTGCCTAACTCCCAGGTTACACATTTTTCTCTCCACTCTTTGACTCTCACTGCAAACAAAGAACATGGGCCTAAAATAGTTCACTTTTTTGTCTGTTTGCTTGGTGATCTTAGGGGGAGAAAAAGGGAATTTGTTGCTAATATTTAAAAGTTAGAAGGATTCACTTAAAATTCCGTATTTCCACTTTCTCTTTGAAGGTCCAAAAATCTGGCCACTGAGGCCAGCTTTCCCACATGGGGATAATTGGCTGATGCTGCGTCGTGGGCTACCTCTTGTCAGTGGGCATGTACTTCCCAAAGTACGCAGCTTGGCCACATCACTTATTTTCCTTCCAGGCCTGTCTCCTGTAGGCAGCCAAGCTTGTGACACTGAGCCTTTGTCATTTTCCTAAGTCTCTTCTCCCAAATGAAAAACCACAAACCAAAAACTTTAAAACAGGTTACATTGTCAACTGTAGGCATATTCTCCAAAAATATGATTTGACAGTGTCCCTAGTTTATTCACTCTCTTCCCACCCAAGTTCCACCTTGCTTTCACCCTAACCGGTTTTCTCCCTGGCAAAGCAAATTTAATAATGAAACTCTATACAGTCGGCCCTCCTATCCACAGGTTCCACATTCGTGGATTCAACCATCACTCATCTGGTCGGGCACTATGTTTACAGTCCGCAGTTGGTTGAAACCGTGGATGCGGAACCCATGGATACCATGGGACTGGAGGGTCCACAGTGCAGTACTGGAATAAATCTCCCACAGATACCGTCAAGTTTTTGCACCTACTGCTCTAAGGGTCACTCCACTGAACACAAAAAAGAGTTTGAAAACATAACCTGTAAAGAGGGAGCTGAAGCCAGTTACGAGGAAGGACTCCAGCACCTCTGGCCTAGGTTTCAGGGATACGTTTTAGTACCTGCAGTCAGTCGTGGGCTTTCCTGACCCTCCATAAAACTCCTCACGCGAAGTCTTAACATTTTAAAAGGAGCCTCCAGGGCTTCCCTGGTGGCACAGTGGTTAAGAATCCGCCTGCCCATGCAGGGGACGCGGATTGGAGCCCTGGTCTGGGAAGATCCCACATGCTGCGGAGCAACTAAGCCTGTGCGCCACAACTACTGAGCCTGCGCTCTAGAGCCCATAAGTCACAAATACTGAGCCTGTGCACCACAACTACTGAAGCACATGCGCCTAGAGCCCGTACTCTGCAACAAGAGAAGCCACCGCAATGAGAAGCCCGCGCACAGCAACAAAGAGTAGCCCCTGCTCACCGCAACTAGAGAAGAACCGCACGCGGCAACAAAGACCCAAAGCAGCCAAAAATAAATAAATAAAATAAAATAAACATTAAAAAAAAAAAAAGAAAGGAGGCTCCATTTTCTGACAACTTCTACATATCCACACACATTGAGCCCCTCTTCTCTCCAAAGGGTTCAACATAGCCATCCCTCCCTCCCTTTGCTATTTAAGTCTCACGGCTCTCCCATCTCAAGCTCTCCCATCTCACGGCTCTCCCATCTCTAACTCCCCCAGATTTCACTGAGATTAACTGGGCTCTCTATCCTTTTAGCTCAGGGGTCAGCAGGCCATTTTTCCATTAGTTGTGACTACAGTATACTCTTTCACCAGTAGCCTTAAGAGAGAACCAAAAATATAATAAAATTCCCAGTAGTTCTCTAATTTGCCTGCACAAAATCCTTGGTCAAGGCAGTGGGTTTACAAGTCGATTTACAAAAGCACACAAAAACAATAACAATAGTAGCAGCTGACATGTACTAAGCACTTACTATGTACCCAGTACTATTAACACATAGTAAACCCTTTACATATATCATCTCACTTAATCGTCCCAGGTCTATGATGTCAGAACTTTTACTCCACTCCTTTAAAAGAGAGAAAACTGAGGCTTGCGAGGAGAGGCCGATTAGGGGCAGACCTGAGGCAGCTGCATACTGGAGCTGAGCTTGTGCCATTCCTTCCGCTGCCGCCCACAGCAATTCCTACCTCTATTCCTCCACACCTGCTCTTCTCACCACCTTGAATTCCTTTCTTCCTACCTTCCAAGAAACTCACCCTTCCTAAGTCGGTTTCTTAGAGGCAGGGTCTGCAACATTTCAACCTTGTATCCCCAGGGCTGTTAATAAATGTTTGCTGAACAGAATTAAGTTAAAGGAACCACAGGCTCTGACAGCTACCCATCCACTCAAGTTAACATGGGCCTGGGTGGGATGTTCTTGCCTTGCTAAGAACTTGCAATTAGGCCTGAGCAAAAAGTAGCTGTTCTGACATTTACCCTCATTCTTCCCTGACAAACTCACAGAGAGAGTTCAACACTGAGAAACTCCTGGGAAGAAGGGAGTAGAGGTAAATCACAGCCCAATACTACTGTTGTCCTCTTCACAGAAGAATAAAAAGTCTGTGGAGTTAAATGCGAGGATGCCAGCCTTGGGGGACAGAGAGGGTTTCTCCCCCAGTATTCTGCCAGGGGAACACTAATCTCTTATTACTGAACTGGGGTTATGGAATTCTAAAGTTCATAGAAATATACTCAGTCAAGTCATTGCTACTCTAAGTAGTCCTTTAGGAAAGATGACAAATAAATGAACAGCTAGCAAGTATTTAGCTCTGGGGCCATACATATTAACATTATCAGTAATAATAACTCTTACTGAATGTTTACTCTGGGCCAGACCCTGTGCTAAGCACTTTGTATGCCCAGTCTTGTTTAGACTTCACCACATCCCTATGAAGAATATTTGTAAGTGAGGAAATGGAGGTCTATAGTAGTTAGATGGCATGCCCAAGGTCATTACCAAATGGCTTACAGTAAAGGCAGTGGCTAGTGGGACAAATGTGTAATTTTTATTCACAATGCTTGCAGGCTTTTTAAGTTCTTCTATCCTTCCTCTTGAAATAATGCCACCTAAAGGCAGGCTGAGTAACCTATTACAAATCTCACTTTCTTCTCTAAAAGATCCAGGAAACATCCCTCCTCTTCTATTAAGCCTTTCTAATTATTATTTGTATAGACTGCCAATGCTCACCTATATCCACATTCTCCTCTTCCTGAGCACACAATTAGACTAAATTTCCCAGTATTTGTTCTAGTAAGGTGTAACCATATGACTGAGTCCTAAAACATGAACAGAAATGTTTGGGGCCACTTCTAGGTTTGGCCCAGACAAACCTCCTTGTCTTGATACTCAATCTCTCATACCCTCTACTGGTCAAATGGAGAAGGCTCCAAACACCTAGAGGTGATGAGCAAAGTCACAAAATTTCACCCTTGAATGACTGGGTGAAGCAAGAGCCTCCTTGCCAACCCACACTGAGCTGTGACTTGAGTGACACGTAAACATGTATTGTGTTAAGCTACTGAGGTTTTGGGTAGTGACAGCAGTCAACGTACACTAATACAGTATTATTGTTGTTACTATATCATCATAATTTTCATTATCAATGGCACAACTATAATTGATTGAAAGTGTACTAATAGGAAACACATACCTATTTTATTCATTTCTCATTATGAGGTAGGTATTATCTGCATGTTACAGGTGACAAAAATTAAGGGTAAGAGATCAATAATCATTTCCTCCTCTGAATATTTATAGCATTTACAATCTGAAAGATTTACTTAGTAATTAATTATGGATTGCCTTATACACATTGCATTGATAGGTTAAGTAGTTCACTCCTGTAGTTAGTTGCTTTTTCTTGTACCTATAAATTATTTTCCTCATCTGGATAGAAAGCTGCTAAAAGGAGGGGTAGATCTTACATCTTTAAATCCTGTATCACTTCACACATTGTATAAATATACAAGTTAATTAATTGATATATATTCTTTAAATTATCTCTATATAATGTGTGTGTGTGTGTATATATCTATATAGATATAGATATAGTGTTTTGGGCCACAGCCCTCTTAGGTATACCTGACCAAGAAAAATGGCTTATTTGCTATGAAGAGTTACTTAGTATGCTATTTATTTCAGACCCATCACTTAATGAGTATCATTAATGCAATTTTTCAATACTATAATTACATGTGTAAATGTACATACACAGTACAGTGGCTGGCATACATTCAATGATTGATAAATGATTGTTTCCCTTCTCCTCCATACCAATAGCTACTTTAAGTAGGATCAAATGCTACTTGAAGAAAAAAAAAAGAAAAATGTTGTCAGTAAATAGAGGCTGATTTTAATTGCAAAGAATATTTTCCTGTCTGGGAGGAAGACTGTCTACAATGTCAGGAGCTAGAGTCAAATGGAGATCAAACACCAGTTGCAAGAGTATCCCATTTGTAAAAATCTGTGCAGGAACAGGAACTCTGGGCAAGCCGAGGAGCAGGGCTCACTCCTTCACCTTCACCACCAGTGAGCTCAGAATGGTGCCTTGGGACCCACCTTCTATTTGCTCAATTACAATTCTGTAGGTCTGGCCACATGGGATTCCCTAGAGCCATGGTATCATTATTTGTAGCCAAACACTAAGGCGCCCTCCTACAGCTCGCAGAGTATTTTTAATATTTTGTTCAAAAACAACACACCGGATTCTGAGGAAGATTTGTTCCTTTGGAGGCTGTTTGTTCCCAGCCTTCATTTACACACAGGACTCCATTTCCAAAGAATCTCATTAACACGATAAAGATACTGGCTTTCTTATGGTGATATTTCACAATAACCACATATAGCAATTCTGTGACACGATCTTTACATTAGCTAATTAATGTAAATATTTCAATTGTTGTTCATTTAAATATCCTGTTCCAAAAAGTCTCTCTTCTTTAAAGAGTTCTTTCAGGATGAAATGGAACGCAAATGCGGGTCAGTTACTGTATTTGGTACAATTAAAGTATATATTTGGACTTCTTACTCCTGCTCAGTAATCAATTGTAATATTTACTTTGTTGATGAAATTGGCTTCTCCCGGGGTAATTTTCCCTTTAACTTCTCCGTATCATCCTTAACGGCAGGCAATAAGGTTAATGCTATGATCAGCTATTACGTCGGCACATACGACTTCTGCTGCTGTTCAAATATAGCAACACAGAGTATACAACACCCAAGCTAGAAAAATACAGGTTTGAAAATTCGAGAATCAAACTCTGGATGATAACTTCTTTTAAAAATAAATATTCCTTAAAAATGTTTAACATAAATATTATTTTTAAAATAAAAGTCTTTAAAAAATACTCAGTGAAAAAAGCCAATCTCAAAAGATCACATTTATGTAACATTCCCAAAACGACAAAATTATAGAGTTGGAGAACAGATTAGTGGTTGCCAGGAGTTAGAGACTGTGAGGGTAACAGGAATGACTGTGCCTGGGAAGAAGCAGCACAGGGGAGATTTTTGCAGCGATGGAATAGTTCTGCACCTTGATTACTGTAGTGGTTACATGCATCGACAGATGAGATAAACTAACACAGAACTATACCCATACCTTATATACCAATGTCAATTTCCTGGCTTTGCTACTGTGCTATAGTTAGGTAAGATGTAATCAACGGGAGAAACTAGGTGAAGAGCAACCAGGACCTCTCTGTACTATCTTCACAATTTCCTCTGAATCTTGAATTATTTCAAAGTTAAAGAAACAGCTAAATGTTGGATTATAAACATATTTCACAGAATAATTTATTCATCCTATAAGATTATAAATAATACCCAAGCCTATGCAAATATATTTTATCATCTGATTTTCCATTTTGTATACAAATGAACTACCAATTATCTTGACAGAGGCAAGGAGAGAGTGAAAACGGAGTAGGTTTTAGAATTGGTTTTGCTGTCAGGATACATACTGTTCAGGACAATGTAACATGGACCACTTTGGCAGCCAACATCTGGATGTCTTACAAAGGGCAGGAGGTATACAATGTGTAAAAACTAAGAGCATGTATTTAAAGACTTATTTTAAAATCTGTAAGGTTCTGCCATTAAAAAAATAGAGAGCCATGAAATAGTATACTTTAAATATAACAACCTATTTGTGATATCAAGATCCCAATGAGCATATGATTATATGCAATTTGCAAAATGCATTATTAGACTTATGTGATTATCAAATATGAGATTTATTTTCTTATGTACACATGGCAATCATGTCTACAATTCAAACATCTCTCTGGCTAAATTAATATAAATTGCTGCAATGTGCCAGTAATAAATGAGACAAAAAGAATTCCAGAAGCTGGGAGATGCAAATTAAAGCCAGTGTAAGTTATTTTCACTAGGGCTTTAGACAGAGATCTTTTTATCACTGACTAAAATGTAACATTCTGGGACTACATCAAAAACATGACTCCCCGATTCCCTGTATCTCACACCTAAGCTGGCTCAACACTGGTTCATGATGACTCGGAATCTAAAGAGAGGCTGGCAGCACTTCATAAGTACCTTCCTTACAGTGATGCAATTTGACCTACATTTCCAGTGCCCATTGAAACTTCGTAGGAGGGGGAAGAGGAGAGTTTGTCATTTCTCCTACCCTCTGATTAACTAGGACAGCAAATGCCACTCAAGGGACTGCTACTGGGCAGAAGCAAAGGGGGAAGAAAGTCATGCCAGTAGGAAATTCCACAAGAGAACATTTAGAAATACTGCATTCTCTGATTCTGCAAACAAACTGTCATGGCTTTACAAGACAACAGCAAGGAAGTTGCCCCACTTTACACCATAATCAGCCTAGAACACCATGGGCTGTTTTATTTACTTCAGGCTCCCAGCATGATGAAAATTAAACTTGAACTATAGATTAATCTTTGCCACAGTCTTCTTTTTTTTAAATAAACTTTTAATTTTAGAGTGATTTTAAGTTTACCGAGAAGTTGTAAAGATTAAACAGAGTCCCTATACACCCCACCCCATTTCCCCTATGGTTCACCTCTTAGTGTGCCATATTTGTTATAACTAAGGTACCAATACTGACACATTACTATTAACTGAAGTCCATACTTTATTCAGATTTCCTTAGTTCTTGCCTAATGTCCTTTTTCCACTCCAGGATCCCATCCATATCACATTACATCTAGTTGTCATGTCTCCCTTCTCCTCCTCTAGAACGGGACAGTTTCTCAGACTTTCCTTTTTTGATAACCTTGACAACAGTTTTGAGGAGTACTGTTGAGAAAGTGTTGAATTGTTTGTCCAATGTTTTTCTCAGGATTATAATGAGATTCTTGGATTGGGGGAGGAAGACCACAGAGCTCAAGTGCCACCCTTGTTATGTCATATCAAGTGTACATTTGTCACTGTTGTTAACTTGGTCAACTGGCTGAGGTAGTGCCTGTCAGGTTTCTCCCCTGTAAAGGTTCTCCCTCCTCTTTCCATACTGTACTCTGGGGAAGGAAGTGACTGTGCAAGGCCCACATTTAAGGGATGGGCAGTTATGTTACACTTCCTTTCAGGGGATTATTGACAAAAATCGTTTGGAATTCTTCCACACAGAAAATTTATCTACGCTCTCTAATTTGCTTTACTTCTTCAATCATTTATTTGTATCAGTATGGACTCAGGGGTATGTGCTTTACATTATTATTTTGCTATATATATATTACATATTAGTTATATATTTTTTATTACTATTTATTATAGGTACATTATATATTTTATTTATATTTATTTTATATCTTGGGTTATAATTTAAAACTACATTATTTAGTTAAATCATCCCAGCTGTGACCACTGGGCACTCTTTCAGGCTCCTGTGTCCCTCTGACTACCTCATCATTCATTGTGTGTTGTGTATGTGTGTTTTATTTCATCACTTTCTTGCTTTCTGGCATCAGAATACCCTCCAGGCTCATCTTGCTTATTCCCTGCCCCAGCCATAGAATTAAGTCATGTGTCGTTGTTCCTTTTATTGGAAATGGTATTAGAAACCAAGATCTGGGAGTTGGGGCTTATCAAAGTCTTTTAATGTTTGACACTTTTAAATTTCTGTATGAACTACTTGCATAGTAAATCAACACAATTATCCCATTAAGTATCTTCACTGTGTGGTATAACATGCTAAATCATGAAGAGGATGCTTAGTAATCAAACTACCATCTGACTGGCCAAACTTTCAGGTTTGATATGACAATAAATGCCTTATTGCAAAGAAAGTTCCGGGGCGGGGCTGGGCGGGGGTGGGGGTGGGGGCAATGGAGAAACAGAATGAACTTTTTTTTTTTAAATGCAAGAAGGTCTCCTCTTTTCTCTCCCTCCGCCCCATTACCATTATATGGTACTTCCTTTATGTCAGCTCTTAATTACCCGAGTTAAAGGAAAATAGAAATATCAGTCAGATCTATCTATGAAATACATTGATGATGACCAATGACAGCAGCTACACCTTCCTATTTATGGTCTGAATATTTTAAGGTTACACATAGTTTATCTTAACTGAGACTAAACTAATCAGCCCAACACAAGGACAGAACTAGGAGCTTCCTGGGCATCAGGGGTTACCTAATGGGAAACAAACAGATTTCCACAGATAACTGAACAGCACAGAATGGAGTTAAGCACATGCAAAACACACAGGAAAATTCTTCACCTCAGACTCCAGCCATCAGTCTGTGTAAACAGACTATGCTAATAAAATAGTGACCTCACCCCCCCGCCTTTTTTTAAATAGAAAATAGGCTGGAGCCAGCACCTAATACTGATTTTCTGTCATCTTTTTCTCACTCAATCTGATTAAGATTTATATTCAGTAAACATTTCTAGAGCCTCTTCTGTGCACTAGACAGCACACTATGCCTACTGCTTCCAATTAATCCTACAGATTCAAAAGAAATTAGCTCTGTTCCCATTCTGCCCTCCCAGCAGAGTTGTTGAAGTTGTTGGAAGGTAAGTCAGGCCTTGTCAATGCTGAAGGCACAAAACGGTTTGGAGAAGCACATGGTTTAGAGTCTACTTCCAGAGTTGTCTTATAACATCTTAGAAAAGATCATAACTTCCTATCTGTAAAATAGATATAATCAAACCTACTTCTCAGGGAGAATGCATGGAAAGCAAAGCCCCGGCCCACACTATGGATTCTGTAAGAATTAGCCTGTGTTCACGCTTTACGTTTCATCATAATCACATCTAGGAAACACTAGGACTGTCCAACTAGGGTGTGCCATTGCCTTTTTTTCATTGCCACTTTTACTATCTTTGTAAACCCTAAAATCATGATCTTTAAAAAAAGAGTCAATTCCCATGCCCCAGTCAACCTGTCTTTGATAAGTAAACGATGCCCATTCATTCAAGAGGCACGGACCAGAATGGACAGGAAATATTAACAACGGTAACAGCTAACAATGCCTGAAAGCTTATTTTGTGCCAGACACTGTGTGGATGCAGCACGCCAGGCCTATGAAATAGGTATTTTAATTGTCCCTAATTTCCAAATGAGAAACTGAGGCTAGAGAGGTGAAGTAACTTGTGCACAGGTGCCACCCATCTGGGCTAGGCATACTCTCACAGAAAAACCATAACCAACAATAACAGAATTATATCAAACAACTGAACATAAACATCCCTCCCTTACCTCACACTGGTGCTTCCTTTTCAAACACTGTTGCACTGGGTGCTACAGTGGAATGAAAGAATCAGCTAAAATGTATCCTTTGCTACAGAGATGCAAACTGAGAGGGCTTTGGACACTTCTGCCCCCAAAGGGACTCCAAACTGAGACTTCCTACTTCCAAAATATTTTCAATAAATAAAACCCATTGAGGTCTCCCCTACAGCATTTTACAGAAAGTAGCAACTCCCTGGCTTTACTCTTTGGCCCCAGTGATTGCCTCAGGGCGTTCACACTACAGGCCACTTCTAGATGCAGCTAGCTTCTTCAGGGCTCAAGTCATTACCTCTCCATCTAAATGGAGTTAATCACACACACTGATTCCCTAAAACTGGTTTAAGAGATCTCCAGCTGGCTTCCTCATTCATGTTAACATTCCCAACCTGGGCATCCATACTACCCTGTATCAAGGACCTTCTCCCCTCCTGGATTTACCCCCAGGACAATCACAGGCCTGGAGAAGAGCAATCGGTTTTTGGAATTAGATCAGGATTTAAATCCTGTTTTCTACTTAACAAACTATGTGACCTCAAGCAAATCAGTTCACCTCTCCCGATGAGAATTAATGGAGGAGATAAGACCAATAAAGCACAGTGCCTAGCACATTCTAAGTGCCATTATCACCATTATCCCCATTCTACAGATAAGAAATTGAGTCTCCAAGTGGTGAAATAACAAAGGTCGCAGAGCTGGTGAGTGGTAGGGGCCAGGGCTTGAAACCAGTTTTTTCCTTCCTTCTACAACTCTTTATTGAGCACCATGCTTGGCACTTAAGGACATAACTGTGAAACAGACAGACAGGTACCTTGCTCTCATGGTGCTTACATTCTGCTAAGGAAGACAGCCATCGAAACTTCACACAAATAAGTGGAAAGGTGCTTGAAGGAGTAAAAGCAGGGTGCCTGAATACATATGGGTTTGACAGAAAGTAATAAGATCCCTGGAATTTGTCTGGAAGGTCAGGGAAGGCTTCTATGAAGAGGTGGCATTTAAACTGGGACCAGGAGGGTCCAGGAGACAGAAGAGGTGTTCAGAGATGAGGGTGGCAGCAGGCTCTCCAGGCAAGGGAAACTCTGAGAAAGCACGTCATATTCGAGGAACTAAGAAGCCAGAGCACCTGAGGAGGCTGGACAGGTAGGTGGGGCCAGATCAGAGGACCACGGTAGAGCATGGTAAGGATTCTCGATGTCATCCATCACTGAGGCAATGGTAAGGCATCAAATGATTGGCTGCCCTTGATGAAACAGTAGTAAAATGCTTATTCTGACCCCAGCTCCCTGAGGTCAGGGCCATTTGGTATCTTTTTATCGTCTGTACTTCTAGGACACAGCAAGTATACTTTTGATAAATATTTATGAGCCATATGAAAGAATCTTTGGGAAAGACAAACCACTTCTCCCTCTTTCTAAGTCCACAGCTGATGCTTCTATTAAAGTTCCTATTGCTGATTATTATAGATGGGTGTGAACCTCTTTTCACTGTTTGGTCATAAGTTTCTGGAAAGCAGAGTAAATATCTTATTTATTTTTCTATCTCTCAAGGCCAAATACTCAATAGTTATGGATTGAAACATATCCTCTTTTAACAGCTAAAAATCTCTTCTTCTATCTCTAGATTGCCTGAGTAAGAATCTTCAACCTACCTTAGTGAAATAGATCTGAAGGGATAATTGGCAAGGATTAAAGAAAAAAAAAGTTCTGCTTTCCTTTTGCAGCTTAATTTTAACAACAAAAACCCATCTCACCAATGTGTGACTGAAATTACAATTTTTATATTTTAGGAGAAATCACTTGTACAGTTCGCATGCATTTTTTCTAATCTTAGTTTAATTTTAACCAACAACAAAATGCCCCAACAGAAGGTCTTTCAGTGATTTTCCAATTCTTCTGAGAATTGTTCAGATTCTCTCTTTGAGTATTTAAAAACTCTGATAAGGGTAGGGTAACTGTTTAGGCTACTTATATTAAAAGACAGAACTGAGTTATAACCAATAGCTCATATACTTGAGGGTTTATTTTGGGATTTCAGGAGATGAGGATGATAAGATAAAATGATGAAACTGGGATTATGAATATGCTACTAGGGTGTGCTAGTAATTTTCTGTTTGATCCTTTTTCCATCCCCAGACCAATTTTCCACCATTCTGGCCCTGCTCTGTGCCCCAGAGGCTGACCTCTATGGGTAGCATCACTAGGTTCCTGCAGTCAGGCTTCCAGGTGGGTTTGGCCAATAGAAGGCACTGGAAGGAGATCAAAGAGGGAGGAAAGAAAGTGGAGGAGGGGAGTATTGCTTCTTTATTCTCTCCCCGGTCTGGGCTGCATTTTCTGGCAGTGGCTGAATCCCTCCAGGGCTATTGCGCCTGTCAGACAGCCCCTCCTCTTTGGCTCTAGCTCTCTCTTTGGACACCAGGAATGAATGCTATTTCTTCTCTTTGCTCCTTTGGACCTAGCAGTGACAACAGCTTCCCATTGCTGTTAGTTTCTGGGTGACAGGAACCCCATGTCACCCTTAACTCTGCCCACTCTCTGAAAATAACCCCTTCATTAAAGTCCTGAACCATCAGAGTTGGACTCTGTTTCCAGCCAGAACTAAGAATTCAAACCATAGACTTGTAAAACCAGCAGTCTCCCTCCTTTGCATGTGAGCAGTTATCACGAAGGTTATTCATTTTCCAGAGCAATTCCTTCACACCAAGCACTGCATGTAAGCTCTTAGGTTTCTCAGGCAGAAGTGACACCTTTTAAACTGGTCAGTTCAAGAGAACATGAGAGGGCGCTCTTGAAAAACAGCTGGCAGAATGGAGGGGCTGACACTTAACAATTCTCTAGGCAGGAGTCTGCTACATGTGAAAAATAAAATGTTTACAAAGAGATGCCACCTCCTCCTATTTCTCCCTGGGTTTCCTCTCCCTGAGAGCTTTGGAATCAAAGTCAGCACTGTATTTTCACACTGAATACCCAGAAGTTGTATCACTGCCTGGGGAAGTTGTCCTGTGTGTCACTTCACTTTGCTATTTTCTCAGACCTGAGGATCTGCTTACCACGAGCCAAGGCACACAGAAAGAAAAGCCAACCATCTTGTATTACTAGCCACCTGCCTGTGACCTTTCCTTCTTTCTCTCTTTCACAGGGTACGTCTGCACTAGGCAAAAGATGAACAGGATGAGAAATTCTGCTTTGCTCAGCCTCGCTTGTCTCTTTAACACAGCTGACCAGATTAGCACTTTTCCAATGGCAAGGACTGGCATATGCTTATACCATAATCTGCTCTGAGCTCCTTCAGATTTTTTTACCAAGGCGACTGGATTTGAGGTTAGATGTTAATTGAAATCACCTGGGAGTCTCTAAACACTCCACCTTGCTTTCACTTGGCACGACTACCCTGGAGGTTACTATATTTCTGAATATTGGGGCATTCTTCTGATCAATCAAGAGCTGACTGAAAGAATCCTTCTAGGAGGTTGATAAGAATCCATGGGGCTTATGTCAACAAGCCACTCCAACAAAGACTCCAAATGTCTCCCTCTGCAACCAGCAGGCATTCAAAGCTGACAGCAAGAGTTGCTAAGATAAAGACAGGCAGATACACTACAGTCTGCAGAAAAGATGCTCGGCTACACTTCAGCGAAAGCTGGCCAAAGAGTGAGATAGCTCTCATGTCCCACCCCAGGGGGGAGGCCTCTCTCTTCAGCCTGAAGGAAACACTGAGAAGCAGTGGGATTAACAAAACTTGGTTCTCACTGTAGTGTATCCATTTCTAACACTTGTTACCCTTAAGTGTTCATTTCAAAGGATATTTTATTGGCAAACTCTATAAGCAGCTAGGTGGACATACATGAAATGTTAATAGTGGTACCTCTAGGTAGTAGAAGTATGAGTAACTTTTATTTCCTTCTGTGTATTTGTGAAATTTTCCAAATTTTCTACAAACACCTCTGACTTATGCAAATCAGGGAATAATTATTAAACAAAAACCCTATAAGCATTCTGGAATTTCAGCTTTCTGTAAGAACCAAGTTTATGTAATTCTTGAAACTCAAAATCCAAGTTACATTTCTTAGCTTTTGTGTATTTTAAGATTTTCAATACTACTTTTTATGAACTATGTTTTCAATTTAAGAAACTACTCTAAATGTAAAAAACAAGAATGATGAACTGGGTTTAATGTGTAAATTTTTTCTGGGACACATCACAACCTTAACAGAGATAATTTAGACTCTTCGAGGTCAAAATTCACTATTTTCATACTCTGAAGCACTCCTAATACAGATGAAAAATGGAACTGTTTCTTTTTGTAAGAATACCATGCAATATCATATGCATGATATCATATGCAATGATATGGCTAAGAGACTACAGATAAAACACAGACTGGTGTTTCTTGCACCACAAATGTTAGCCAGTAAAAACTTTCCAGTCTATAGCTGATTAACACTTGACACCAGCTCTCTGGAAAAGAAAGCTAATCGTTGCTGGCAGTCAGCTAAAGCAACAGACACATTCAGAAACCTGCCTACTACGACATCATCACTGCTGTTTACTATGACAACTGATTTTTCAATTTAGTGCCATTTATAGTTCTAAACAGAAAGCTGGAATATGTACTAGCTTTCTAGGAGCTACCTTTCTCATTATCTATAATAGCTAAACATGTATTATTCACTGTCTTGTGTTGAAATAAATTAACAAGGAATCTTAGAAACCATAAACATCTTTACTAGCTTCAGGAAGCTGGTAAATTTGAACAAGTGACTCCATTTAAACTGTCCTAATGTAATGGCAAATGGTCTCTTTTCCAGCTTCGATTTATAGTTATAACTACCAGAACAATAATAATCAACAGGGTGAGGAGTACAGGGAGCAGAGACTAGAGTCTTAAATATCTCCTCTTAAGAGCAGCTAAGAGGAGATATTTAATCTCCTTTTGTGTTCAGTACTTTAAAACTTAAGGATAAAAAAGTGAATAAAATACAAAGCAATGAAAAGTATGCATTTTTCAATACAGAACTGTGTTAGCACTCTTCACGATTAAGTTCAAGGATCCTAAAGGTTCAAAATGTCTGCAAAAATGAGACCTTAATACAAATTAGAAATGCAAGAGACCATGAGAAAATTAGATTTTTGACTACTGTTGTTAACAGAACATGTTTAAAAGCTGTAGAAATCAGTGCCTGAAACAAATTAGAAAAAGAGAGATAATTTAAAAACTAGTGTTAAATGCTAAAATGAGGTTCTAAAGCTACAGAAAAGTCTTGTGACGTCTCTATGGCCAAACAAGAACCACCATATTGCCATTATGATCATGTTGATGGTTCAGACGACAATGAAACTTTAAAACTGAGGCGGAAAAGGCCTAACATACAACCCTATTATTAACAGAACACTGTCTGGAGACTTAATTAAACAAAAGCGTCAAGTGCTCCTCTCAAAATCTCTTGTAGTGATGGACCTGAAGAGCAGAAAACAGGGCAGACCATTTAAAAGAAGAGTCCAGGGGTTGGGAGGACAAGTGACTACACCAAAGGTGGTAATTACATCCTGGGGAAGTAAAAAAGGCCAGACTAAAGGTCTCCAAGAGGTACTTCAAAACCAGCTAATCATGGGAAGACGAGGTGGGGTAAATCAGCGGCTTCTCAACTGGTTATCTGTGGGGAAATAAAAAGACGCTGGGACTCCAGAGCAAGAGTAAACAAAAGCGGCTGCAAATGACCAAGGAAACCATTAGATACCTCCATTACACACCAATGTGCCCACAGTAAGAGGTTAATCGTAGGTTCACGCATCTCTAATTCAGCGTGGGACCTTGAGTAACCGGATAAAGGGCTTCTGCAATTGGTAAACCACCATTCTAGAACTGCCCTCAGCAAAAGCATGGGTAGTAAAAGTACCCAGGGGTTCTCCTGCCAACAGTAATATGCTGCAAGGGTAACTGCTTACCTTTTGTAAACCATATTCTCAGCTAAAAAACAGGGGAAAATATGCTCTTCTCTGACTTCAAAAGATAAGAGTATAAAACAGGAAAATATGTGAAAACACTCTGAATAAAATCACATTGTATTTGCACATTTTACTGATTGAAGCATGGTTTAACTTATACTCTAAAGGCTATATAAACATAGATTGTCCCTTCAGTTTATAAGATGGAAGGTCTAAAATGTTTATTTTAAGGTATTAGCAAGAATACAATGAAAGCAGCTAGACATTTCGAGAGACAGAAACAAACGCAGGGCAGTTTGGGACATTTAGTGCAGAGGCCAATAACAGTATTTATCTCACTGTGTCCTGAAGGGATCACTGTGCATTGGGTAAAAATGTTCTTCACAGGGACTGTGTTACCAAAAAATGGTTAAATTACAGTCCATGTGCTTTTCTTCTAAAATATCAGGGAAATGCATACTGTTTTATAAAAGATTACCACATAAGAAATGGATAAATATGTTACTGCACTTACAGTGGTAAGATTAGCTGAAATGGAAATAGGTGGTGTGGAGCCACAAGATTGTGTCTCAAACTGGGGTTTAAGAGGCATGTAGGATTGGGAGGGAAAGAAGTGTTGCAAGTATTAAATGTGATAGATAATGCACAAAGTAACGCACACACAGAGGCCCACAAATGTTTAGACCGTGGACGTCCGTGGTTTTACCAGCCCTGCGTCCACTCCCCGCTGCTGAGAAATGATAATTGCCCCAAAAAGTACTTTCTTGGTGAGGCAGGAACCAAGGCACCTGCCAGCACGCAGTCTGAGCCTGAGAGAGACACACTCAGTAGAGAGAGGGGTTAAAAACAATTGGAGAAGTTATGAAGTCCGGCACGCCGAGGACACTCTCCACCGAGTCCCGCTACGTGGATCCCTGAAGCTGCTCTGGATCTGATCCATTCTGAGGTCTGGTTCTTCAGCTCTATTGTCAATGCTGAGAGCTACACCACATCCTTCCAGCAACCTCCTTTTTCACTTAAAGTGGCCAGATTTAGTTTCTGTTGCTTACAACCGAAGACCTTTAGCTGATTAGTCATTATTCTGAGTCTAGAAGATGCAATTTTCTCAGAGATTTGGGAGATAAAATGTAATTTGATTGGCAAGTAATTTAGACTTAATTTTATGGTAAAACAAAGGCATGCATCATGGAGTAGAATACAAAATTCATGTCGAATTTTAAGATAATGGATTGTCCTTTGGAGATTGTTAAAGATCTGCTTCCTCCCACTTCTCACTCTCTCTCCCTGCCCCATGCAAGTGTCTTTAGCAAGGGGTTTAAGAAGCACTGGTATAGAGATTAACTTTCCTTAACTTTTAGAATTTGATCTCAGGCCAGGCAAGACCTGTGGAAGAACTGCCCTGCCCTAACTGTAAGCAAAAAAATGATCACTGTTTTCAGCCACAAAATTTTGGAGAGGGTCATTATTACTCAGCAATAGATAACTGACAGATGTGCCTCATGAATTATCATAATATGTCTACATTCTTTTATTCCATGCATTTCCTAAAGTTTCCTAGGAAGGAACTCAACACTCCAGTGTTTCCAAATAACTGTCAGAGGCAGATGTGGTTACACTTCTCATTCTTTACAGCCAGGTCAATGCTTCTAAGTCCACAGAAACAATGAAATGTACCTCAGTCAGAACACAGAGGTTTAGGCAGGAGGTAGAACATACTCCAAAGCCCAGCTAACTTAGGTGAAAATAAACTGAAAATTTTCTCTAGTTATCATAGTTATACCACAAGGATGCAGGTACAAACAGGGTTGAGCTGGAATTGAAGGTAACTGGCTAAAAGAAGAAAAATGAAGCAAAATTGCTATGTCTAAAAACTTAGTTTAAAAACTAGAGAACTCAAAACAGATTCTCCCTTTAACAGTTTCTCTGCCTGGAACCGCCTTCCATATAAACTTGAAAAATGAGAAAAACCCTCTTTTAAAAGCTCACCACATACTATCTAGAGAAAATGCTTGCTTTAGGTTACCATCCATTCAACAACTATTTACGGAGCACCAACTCTATGCCTGTGAGTCCCTGAGCACTCCTTTTTCTTCTTCTTCTTCTTTTTTGATAGTGATGCCAGGGTAAAGGGAGCATGACTGGGTGAAACTAGACCACACACCTGTCTTGGTCAAGGTAACTGGTCTGGTTAGAGGGTTTAGGCTGATGAATGCAGCAAACAAGGCTCTGCCCTCGCGCAAACCTATATCTAGAAGGGGGGAAATATTAGTAGCTAATATTGTCATTATCAGCACTATTATCACTATCATTACTGTTATTATTATGCCCTCACTCCTCCTACCACTTCTTCCTCCTTGGATACTGCTAAGTATCTGGCACTCTGCTAAGCACTTATCATTTAATCTTCACAACAGCTTAGCATGGGTATTATCCACATTTTACAGATGAGGAGACTGAGTTCTAACTGGACAAGAGCAACACAGGAAGTGCTGGAGCTCATGCTTTTAACCACTAGCCTAGACTCCCTCCATACATATGAATTCCTTACAGTTTTATAAGAATTTCAACAGCGGGAAAAGAATCCTTCACAACAAGAAATGAGGCACAACATACTCTCTTTATCAATGCCTATGCGTCTGTGTTTTCAGTGAGTTTCTTCTAAAACCTGATATTTATTTAGTCCTGTATGGAATTTTTTCTTTCCTGTTGGAAGAGTCTGGAAAATATTCTTGCTTATTAGTAATATAGAAAACATTTTTAAAGGCATTTGAGAAAGCATATTTCACTTCTCATTCAATACAACACAGACCATGAGGGAAATTGGTCATCTCGGGGAATGAGGCCTCATTTAGCCACATATAGGAGATGTTTTCCATTAGTATGTTTATTCTTTAATAACTTTATCATTTTTTCCTCATTATAAAAGCAGCATATGCTACCTAAAACAAACAAACAAACAAAAAAAAGCATAAAGAGAAAAGATCATCCACAATATTATTACCTAGAGGTAACAAGCTCCTATTAGTATTTGGTGTACGTCCTTCCAGATACTTGCTTTTAGGTTTCTATACACAGGGCTTTCATCCACCTTAAAAATCACACATTAAACATATTCTCATGCTATCCTCTGTTCTCCTAAACATCATTCCCATGTCAATAAATATCAACTTGCATCATCCTGTTTAAAGATTGCACAGTATTTTATTTCACTGTATGGATAGGCTCTAATTGACTTAATCAACCCTTTATTAATAGGCATTCAGATTACTTTCTGTGTTTTGCTATTACAAAAACCAGGGTAGTGAGGAGTCTGGCACACACATCTATGCACCCTTGACTGACTGGTTCTTTAAGATAAATTCCTAGATGTTGGCTTCGCATTTTATTTCATGATTTTGTTGGATTCATATTGCCCCAAGTGTCATCCAGAAAATATGTACCAAATTTACCTTTTTCAAAAGAAGGAAACACTTAAATGTTAAGCGTAATAACATACTTTACATTTCTAACATTTAGATTAAATGGCCAAGAACTTTAAAACTGCAATTTATCACTAAGTATCTAAAATATCAATTCAGGCCTCTGATATTGCATTAGGTTTACATTTGGAGGAGGGAAATTCTAAAACACCCAATTAGTGGGTTTTATTTCCAGCATAATGTGGTTTTGAAAAGTTAAACTCCAAAAAGAACATATTTGCTGCAAAACAAGCAATTAGTAGAGAATTCTAAAAGGCAGGAAGAGAAGTAAAAAATAATCAATTATAGCAACCACTAGGTCACCAAATCTGCATCCTATACAATGGCCAAGAGAAAAGGGTCAAGAGAGAGAAAAGGTGAAAAGAAGAAGCAGCGACTCTCAGAGCTTCAGTGACGGCCGGATGAAATTACACACAGACATATACATCTACATGCTCTGTACACACCAATCCTGGAGCTAATCTCCAGGGGTTAGAACACAAGAGGAATCTTTGTGTGCTTTATTTGAGCAAACATCATGCAGAGGGGGGTGGAGGAGGCTGCATACAGGTAAGAGCGGCTCCTTAGCAGCTTGAGGCCTAGTATCAATTACTTCCCTTCCAGGGCACAGGGAGGGTAACAGGAACTTGAGGCGTAAGACAGCTCCAAAGGCACTGATTCCCTTCAAAACCATCACACAGGACAGGGCTCACTCATCAAGCTCTACAGAAAACTGGGCAAAGTGAGAACATTTTTAGCAATAAATAATTTACTGGTGAGTACAACGCGTGTGCTAAGAAGGGAAGGCCACACACCAAAACTAGTAACAACTAACTGTACTGGAGTCTCATGCTAATGGGGACGATGGGGGCATTAGATAAAGTCTGCATACCGAAAGCACTGAATACTTGAGATGGCAAATGGCTGCGGGGAGTGCTGCTTGGTGACTTCATAAACCTATAGGACTTCCGGGCCTTCTCGGCAAGGGGGTCAGCAAACTATGGCCCATGCATGGGTCAAATCCAGCCTCAGCCTGTACACACCATGAGCTGCTGCCTGTACACAACATTTTTAAATGGTTGAAAAAAATTTTTTAATATTTCATGGCATATAAAAATTATATGAAATTCAAGCATCAGTGTCCACAAAGTTTTACTGGAATGCAGCCATGCCAACTCACTTTTATCTATGGCTGCTTTCTCCATGCACTGACAGAGGTGGAAGGTGTGACGAGGACCTGGGTGGCCAGCGAAGTTGAAAACATTTACTACCTCATCCTTTACAGAAAGTTTGCTGATCTCTGTTCTAGGCCATAAAAATCAAGTCATTTTTGAATGGTTCACAGCTCTCAACCTTGGTACATGCTTATTAGTTTGGCTCTGACATACCCAGGATTTAGACATAGCCTGCCAGCCTAACAGAGAATGCAACCCCATTGTTAAGAACAGTAAACAGGTCTAATAGGACCTATAGATGCTGGGGTACCTACCCATGATAACCAGAAAGATGTGAAAGGCTTTTCTGAATTGAAAGCAGGATGGTCCCAGAAGGTTTATGTGGGAATGAGTATGATTAAAGGTTTTCTCTTTGAAAGAACGTATGAGCTATCTCCTTCTACAGACGAGAATAAAACCATCCTCAAAAGGGCTACCACCTTTGAGCACTTACTAGGGGCCTATGACTGAGCAAAGCCTTTTGCGTTTCTTATCTCATTTAATGGTCATCTTTTCTAGACTCTGAGAGGCAGGCTGGCTGGCTGGCTCAGGAAATGGGAATCAAATCCAGGTTCGAGTCTAAAGCCTGTGTTCCTAACCACTCTCCAACTTGAAAGCAAAGGGCAAGAATGCTCACCAGGAATAAATGAGAGGGAAAGGGAAAGACCACAGGAATACCGGAAGCAAGTTTATTTTTATGGCCATGAGCATTTTATTCATCTCTCTCTTCACTCATAATATCCTCTCTTCCTTCAATGTTTAAAGAAAGGAAAATACAATTCACTTCTTCCAGAATCTTTGCTGGAGAGCAGTAGAGAGTGGAACTGAATGAACCATTCACTCCAAGAACTGGTTGTCAAGCTCAAGCCTCTGCCTATCGACCATCAAGGTATTCGGTCTAAATTTTTAAGTATAATTGAGAAACAGCCACAATGCACCTAGGGCCAGCATGTCAAGCCCTCTATGTGTATGCATGGCTTATCAACTGACAGACAACAGTTTGCTGTGGGAACAAAATGGCAGTGCTTTTGCACCCTTAAGACCACATGACAAGGTTAAGACAACTTTAAAAGGCAAGTACTGAGCACAAAGATATACTTTTTCTTATTTTTTTTCTCTTAAGAATTATTCTAACTCCCATTTTATTTAATAAAAACATATATCTCTTATTAGGGGGGCCCAGGACCTCTCCTATAAAACTATAGACCCCTCCCCAGAAAAATACACATACACAAAAAAGATTAGGTCACAACCATAGGGGGTGCAGGAATCTCCTGAAGCCCACTCATGACTCCTTGAGGTCCACAGACTGCCAAAATAATCCTAGCCCTAAAAGCATATTACGAAACGCCTGTTTTACAGGACCAGGGTAAAGACCATAGAGCTAGCTCTCATCATCTTTTATAGCGTCAGAGGCTAATATTAAATAAATACTCAAAGAAACTTCCTTAACTAGACTCTCATACTCTCAAAGAACAAATCTAATGACTTGAGTAAATCACCAAACCTAAAGTCATACATGTGCAAAGTCCAAATCAGTTTTCTTATAGTTTAAAATCCGCTACTTCTTTCTGTTCACAGAGATTTCCCTAGGAAAGGAAGAAATGTTAGTATGGCATAGAGCTTGAGTCTCTTCTACTTTAACATTCATGAACATGTGAATATATAATAAACTGTATAAAAGAAAACCACTTGTAAGATTTATTAAAAGATGTTCTCTCACTATATATGAGACGGAGAAAAGTCAATTAAAAGAGTGCTTAAATGTTCAATACAAAAGATCTGTGTCAATGCAATTGCCAGTTATGCGGCTGACAAAGCAGATTTTTTCAAGTTCAGAAAGGCTCAAATTTTGCTGTGTTTCCCACCACTTGAGTCAAGAATGTTCAGAAATGTTTATTTTCAGGTATACCTCAAACTTTAAAGTCTTTCCAATCTCTCTTGGTCTTATTACTTCAGAAAATTCCTGGCACTGCCCAACAAAATACAAAATGAACTTATAAGTGTTTCGCCAGGACCCCATCTACGAATCACGGATAGCCTGCCTCATGAAAATTTAAGTTACAGGGAGCAGTGATACTTTCCCATCAACAACATTAAAGATTATTTTAAGTCACTAGATACTGTTTCCAAATCAGTATTATGATGATACAGCCAAGTAACAAGTAACTTAAAAAGAACACCCTTTCACCACTTGACTATTACTTTTTTTTTTTTGACTATTATCTTTTAAACAACAATGATCCCCTCCAAAATGCCACTTGGGATAGACAGTCAACTGACACTTCAACTTACAATATGTAGTACTTAAGATTTAAACTAATTCATCTTTTGGTTAGAGTGTCTTCTCTGCCTGTAAACCAAGAAAATGCACAGGATCCCAAACCCATGCACAGCCAGAATTTAGGCCAATATTTTTTCAAAACCAGGAGAGATTTCCCACGGTGGGGGAGGGCAAGTTATACCTCAAAATATTCACTCAAGGTAAATTTTTTTTTTTGCCTTTGTGCTAAAACTCAAAGGTGCTAACTCTTTAGAGAACTGTTGAAGAGCATTACTGAAGTTTAGACTTCATATATACGAATAAAATTTCATGCATACTGATTTCTCACTAGAGGTGATACACCCTTCACTGTCATCCATTTGCATATACAGCTCTTCCTCTACAACTAAGAGAAAACCGGGAGAATGAACCCAATTTGCTTAAGGAAACTGAAACAACCAAATCCATACTCGATAAATACTTCATCCCTAATATGAAGAAGCGAGGTACCTGGGGGGCAGAAATATTGGAAAGTAACTCACAGAATATCAAACCTGGGTTGAAAACTCAGACCCGCTTCTTGCAGCTCACTGAATCGATCCCACTGGAGATCAAATCAGCCGGACTGCTGCAGCTCGTTTCCTCTCGCCCCTCACCATCGAAATGTTGCCATTTGCGAGAAACCCATCGAAGTTGAATCAAAGTGACTTTTGGGAAAAGACACCAGTATCACCGGCAGTGTGCTCCAGAAATGTGTAACTCTACACACTAGGCATCGTTTCTCATCGAGCACCTCCCTCTCCCTTCACTTGCGACTTCCCCTTAAGATGGGGGCAGTTTTTGAAAATCACAGAGAAAAATAAATAAGAGCACCCCATCCCGGTCATCGACGGGGATTCCAGCGCCCAGGGAGGACGCCCGGCAGCCGGCTCCCAGTAGCTGCGCGAACTCCGCCCGCAGCTCGCTAAATGTCTCGGGCCCCCTTTCCCAGCACCCGCCCGAGCCCCGAGGGGAAGGGGGCGGCCGCCGGGGCCGGAACCGCACCACCTGGAACCCGGGGCCTTTTTCGCTCGCCGGCCGCGCCCCGCGCAAGTATCCGCGGGCGAGACCCGCCCAGGCGCGCGTGGGCGCCAACTTCGCAGGGACCCTCACGCCGCGCCCCCTCTGTGCCCTGGCTCCCCCGACTCCCGTGCTCAGGCGGGCAGGGCGCCCCCTCCGCCCACCCCGCCCCCCCCAGGAGAGCGAGCGCACCACTAGCAGCGGTAGCGGGAATGGGGCGGCGGGGCCGCGGTGGCCGTCCCCCGGGAGGCGAGGGGGGCTTGGACCCCGCGTGGCCCCCGCCGCCCCGGCGGCGCCCAGGCGAGCTCACCTGGCGTTTGGCGGAGGCCTCCGGGGCGGCCTCTGGGCGTGGGCCGGACGGGGGCAGCGGGGGGCGGGGGGGGGGGCGGCAGAGGCCGGGGCTGCACCGGGGCCGCCGCCACCGCCCGCCTGGCTTCGCCCCACACGCGCCGGCCGCGGCCGCCCCCGGGGAGTTCGGGGAGCGCGCAGAGCGCAGGTCCCGCGGCGGCGGCGGCGGCGGCGGCGCGGCGCGGCTCAGACGGCGGAGCGGGCGGCCGCGGGCGCCGCCGCCTCCTCCTCCATGGCTGTTTACCCGGCTGCATTGTGGGAGTTTGACCTCCGCCGCCGCCAACCGCCGCCTCAGCTTGCGCCGCCGCCGCCGCCGCCGCCGCCGCCGCCGCGCACGCCATGGGAGCCGTGACTGACGGTGAGACCCGCTCGCTGCCGCTCCGGCCCGCTCCCCGGGGCCGCGCGGCCTCCCCGGCCCCCGCCGCCGCCTCCCCCGAGACCCTCGGCCTCCCCCGCCGCTTCCGGGAGCCCCTTGGCCTCCCCGATCGGGCCCCTCGGAGACCCGGGCTTTCCCGGCCGCTTCCCCCGAGCCCTTGGGCCTCTCCCCGGAGCCCTCGCCGTCCCCCTCGGAGCCCCGCGAACTCCGAGGCCCGCTCTCCCGAGGCCGCGCGGGGCGTGGGGAGGGTGCGCTGGGAGGATCGTCGAGGGGCCGGGAGCACACGTGGGGGCCCGGGGAGGCCGGCAGCTACGCGCTGGCGGATGGTACCCGGAAGGGGTCCAGGCTGTCGGAGGATGTGGTGAGGGAGCACTGAGTGGGGGTGATGGGGCCCGAGGGGCGGCGAAGGGGAGGAAGGGGTGGAGGCCTTGCAGCCGGGCGTCCGGAGGACCTTTGGAGAGCTGAAAGGGAGTGGGAACTTCGGGGATGGGCCGAGAGTTTCGGGCCAAGTCGGAAAGAAGGGAGTCCCGGGACAATAGTACCAGGGGTGTCAGCGCACAGAGGGTGACACCTGGAGGAGACCTCTGGACAGATTGGGAAGGTCCCCCAGACCATGGGGTGGATCGCACTGAGGCCTGAGAACTAGTCCTGGCTTGGGGGTAGCGAGAGGGAGCTGGGGACAGTATCTAAAAAGAGTAGATGTGGACGGGGTGTCCGGAGGACAGCCAGGGACTGTCCCTTGGGTATTAAGAGGAGCCAGTATAGGGATGGGGCCACCTAGGGTAGATCAGGACACTAGAAGATTCCTTTGTGTGTATGTCTTGGGGAGGGTGGTTTGTCTGCTGGAATGCAGTCGGAGGAGAGGCAGGGGCTGGGTTTCGGGAAAGTTGTGAGGACAGTTTAGGAGGTCCCTCCATGTAAGGAGGGGCCCAGGGGGTGGTCTACAGATTGAGAGCAGAAATAGAGTGACACCTTGGGGAAGGTGGACAAGCATGATGGGCAACTGGAGGGAGAATCTAAGAAGGTATCCAGTTAAGGAGTAGGGAAGTCCTTTGACATTTGGGAAGGGGGACCTAGGGGTGCAGGGTCTATCTGAAGAAAGAGTGGCCAGTAACCTTAGATGCCTATAGAGAGGCCATTTCTGAAGAGTGGGAGGTAGACAGAGTTTCCACCTTGAAGGACCAGGCCACTGGGGGGAAGAGTAATAGGCCCAAATTTGTGATCATGATGAGGAGTAATGAAGTGAAGTCTCTTCAAGGTCCAGTTAAAACTTCGCTTCATTCCAGTTTCATTTATTCAGTAGATATTTATCCCACCTGGACTAGGCCTTGGGCTTAACAGCCCAGAACCAACAGGCAAGACCTTTTCCTCCTCTGAGGTCACAGTCTGGTGGGAAAAACACAGATAATTAGTTTTCACGGTGGCAAACGTTACTACAGAGGAAGTTCAAGGTTCGGAACCGTAGAAGCATGTAACAAAGATTGCTTATCCATTCTCAGAGATCAGAAAGCCTCCCTGAAAAAGTTACTCTTAATCCCGTTTTTTGAAGGATAACTAGATGTAGTTGGATTGGTATGCCAGGTGGAGAACTACTTGTGCAAAGGCCACAAAGCATTGGAAGAACTCAAAGATAGTAAGTATTGGCTAGAAGTTAGAAAGTTATGAGCCAGGAATTTTTGAGGGGAGTGGGAAACCATTAAAAGTTTTTTTAGCATTGGTGGGATGTTATCAGATTTGCATCAAAAACAACCACCACACTCTACTATGTGATGAGGGGAAGGGAAAGTGAGGAGTTAAGTGGCCTCTCTCCTTTCTAACATCTATATAGTATGTTAGTATGTCAAGCATGTTCTAATTATTATCCCCACTTTACAGATGACACTGGGACACAACGAGGTGAAGTAACTTGCCCCAGGTTGCACAGGTAGCAAGTTATAGAGCCTGAGCTCCACATCAAGCAATCTGGCTCAGAGTTCTTCCTCTTCCCCCTTGTGCATCCCATCTCTCAGCTACAGCTGCCCTGGTCCTAGTGAGAGATGATAGAGGCTGGGACCAAGAGGGACTGCAGAGAAGTAGACAGGTGGGAGAGAAATTTATGAGGTCAAATGTCAGGAGAGCAAATGGATATGAGGGGAAGGGCCGAGGACTATCCCTGGTTTCTGATTGGAAACTTCTCTATTCATTGAAGTAGACAACGGCAGGGGAGAGAGAGGTTTTGTCAGAAGGGAAATGGAGAGGGAAGGTGAGTTCTAGTAAATGCACTGATTGCAGTCAAATGCTCCCTACATCCAAAGAAGCCATCAGAATCCTCACTCTGCCACTTAAAAGCAGTCTGACCTTGTGCAGGTTAATTAACCTCTTTGAGCCTTACTTTCATTCCTTGTAAATGGGGATAATAATACAGTCTACCTCATAGGCTGGTTTTGAGAATTAGATGCAGTAAAAGTTGTGAAGTGCTTTGCACTGCATCTGATACATTAATGTTCAGTAAATACTATTCAATGTAAGAGTTGGTTTACTTGCCTCTCCTCCACTTTCCTTTGATGAGGACTGTGCCTTCTCCCTCTCTTTTATCTGTGCAGGTTGCCACTCCCTGCCTTTTCTGCCTGGTGACCGCCCATTTATTCTTCAGGACTCACATCAAATATTCTCTGCTCTTAACCAGTTGATCTTTCAGTAGGTTAACCTATTAACCATATTACCTTATGTATATTTCTGCTCTAGCCCTTAATACTTAATTTACTTATATGGCATATTCCAGAAAATATTTAAAGCAGCTCGTTATAATGAGAAAACGTTAAAATAAATGGATGAGGAAACAAGGCCAAAAGAAGATCAAGACTAGTAAAAAGAAGAGGAAGTTAGAAGTGGGGTGATCCTTGTAATCAGGGGGTCAAATCTGTACGTTAATTAAAGGTGCAAGTGACTTGTTTCCCCAGCTGTCCATACCAAGAGGCAGGACCTAGGCCATCCTGTGATATAGTGTTCATGAGAGCAGGAAGGCAACATTAGATACCCAGGACAAGCAGTGGGGTTTTTTTGTTGTTTTTTAAAAAAAAATTTTTTTTTTTAAAATTTAAACACTAAAAAATAAGCTTCTCTTTAGGGTCCTCATAAACAAAAGCCAGTGTCATATCCTTAACCTCTTTTCAGCACTGAGGATCATAAACCTGTTTCTTAGCACATGCCTTACTAGGTCAAAGAAGGCTAAATCACAACTTAGAAAGGCATTCCAAAGCAGATAGACCATGTGGTTTAGGTGAAGAGCTCTGCTGGTCTGCCTTACTTCAGAGCAAGGTTTTTGGGCTTTTTTTGTTTTAAGAATTATCTAGACCATAGAGGAAAGGACAAGCCACAACTTCTTTAGGTAATCTCGGTAAACTTGATTTTCCTCAGCTGAGCTTTTGGTAAGAATCAAGCAGGAGTGAGTGATACATAATGTAAATATCTATTGCATGCCTCCCAAGCACAGTGCTGGTTATAACAGTAGACTGTATATAGGAAGACCCGACTCTTACTTGGGGGAGGGAAGCAACAGCATGCAATCAAGTAAGTAAGATAATTTCTGAGAAAGAGCATAATTTGGTTCTGAGAATGAACTAGATGGAATAAGAAAGTAATGGGGGAGGGCTGTGGAGAGTTAGGTTAAAATCAGGTGCTCAGGTGTGACCTCTGATAAGTGATGTTTACGCTAAGACCTGAAGGGGTCCACTGCGTGAAGAGCCAAGGAAAGCATTCCAGATAGAGGCAACAACTAGTGCAAAGGCCTGAGGTGCAGACAAGCTCTGCGCCGTTTAAGGAAAATGGGGAAGGCCACTGGGGCTGGATCCAGGTGGACCAGGACGGGTGGGATACAAAAGGAGGTCAGAGAAACAGAGCCTTGCAGGCCATGGAAAAGAGATCAGGTTGTCTTCTGTGGGCACTCGGAAGTGATCGGAGGGTTTCAAGCAGAAGAGTTAGTGATACATCTTTTGCATCATTCTGGGTTGCTGTGTAGAGAATGGATTCTAGGAAGGCAAGAATGGAAACAGGGAGGCCAACGAGAAGTACTCCAAGGTGGGCTTGGATTAGGATGATGACATGACAGTGGAGAGGACTGAGGAGTGGGTGGCCTCCATATTTCTATCATCCTCCTGAGAAGGTCTTGAAGAAGTTCCAATACCTGTCTTTGGAGACTAGAGGAGGGCTGATGTCCTCTTCCAAGTTTGAGTGCCTGGCAAGGTGCTGTGCCTTTGTGTAGTCCTTACATCTGGGTTTACATATCCAATTGGACTAGGAGCCCTTGAAGGAGAACCTCTTTATTTCCTGTACAAGGACACATTGGTTAATTGGAGGAACTGCCCTCCTCAAAGGGAAGGAGAGAGACGCTATCTTGTTACCTATAGATACTGAACTATAAATATTATCACCAGTACCGTTGCCTTTAGATGGACATGTGGAAGTCCTGGGAAGTTAGTGGCTTACTGTCATATAGCTAGTTATTGGCAAAGCCACTCTCCTCTGTTGCCACCCCAGCATTCTGGCTAACTGGAAAACAGTTTAGATGTTGTTTCTGTTAATTTAAACTATGTTCACAGTTTGTATTTTGTATGTGTTAATTTAAAGGGTGTTAAACAGTGTTAGTACTCTGATAGAAAGTGTTTCAGAAGCACTTTTTTCAGTACAGAGAACATTAGGTGTATATCTTGATATGCCAGAGCCACAGATGGGAGATGAGAAGGGGGGTGGGAGCAGGATGTGGCTGTACACTCCATTTCATAGAGCTTGTTGGTTTTGACAGCGTTTTGTTGTTGTTGTTGTTGTTGTTTATTAAATTAGAAAGTGTCATGCATGGATAATATGCTTGTTAAAACTTGAAATAATGGTTTTTAACATGCCCATGAACAATATGACAGAATAATGGAATGGCACTATGGCTTTTCTAATAATGTAATTGTGTATATATTCCTCTGACTGCAGAGGTGACACTACTGATCTGTAAAAGGAAGACAATAATACATACTTTATAGGGTGTTTTCAAGGATGAAGCGTGATTAATATATGTAAAGCACTTCGAAGTTGAGTGACCATTTAATTGATTGTCCAAACGAGGACACTTTTCAGAGTGAAAGGAAACAAACAAGAGTTATGGTCATCAAATAAAGGAGTGTACAAACGCTAAGTGTCTGCTGCTGCCGCTATTCCAATCTCAATTGCTGACGGAAAGTTAATTAGACATTTGTGGCCAAGGAGTTTGCGTGGCTTTTTTTTTCACTAGTGCCAGTGGATTTGACCACTTTTTGCCCTCATCTGTGGTCCCAGCACAGGGGTTTCTGAAGCAGTTCAAATATAAAATAATACTTCTTTAGCCAAGATAAAAGGTATCTCAAAGCAAGATTGGAGTTTCAACCTTGACTTTATTAGGGCCATACTCTATAAACATTTAAATAAATCTAGAGAAAAACAAAGGCCTTCAACATTCATTTTTTTGCTTTTCTTTTTTTAATGTTTAATTTAATTTTGGTTTATGTAATTTACTTTGGTATCAGCAATTTATTTAGACTGGGCCTAAGTGTCTCCCGAGAGATCCATATTTACATGGAAGAATCAAACCATCTTATTTATTCTTTCCACCTGACTTCTTTGTGTCTTAATATTGTTGGCCTTAAAAGTTGTTTTAATGATTTTAAGCTCCTTGAAAGGAGGGACTAGGTGTTATTTTACCAGGAGGAATCCAACACAATGGGATATATGTAATTCAGCTTAATAACCCATAAGCGATGGTGATCCAGTGATGACTCTTAAGAGGAATCTACACACACGTTGTTTTTACATGGCCTTAGTCTCTCCTCTAGTTAATAGGTCAAGTCAAGCCAGTTTTCTTTTTTCTTGTTAACACATCATAGATCTATTAAAGAACACTGATGAGAATTTTTAATTCAGAAAAAGTGAAGAAAAATACCTCAAAATGACCAATAAGCTCTCTATCCAGATAACGACTGTCGATACTGTGAGGAAGACAAATAATACACGTTAGGAAATTCAAGAAGAAATGCACCAAGCGACAAGTGAAAACCTTCCCCTCTTCACCTTCCACTGCTAATCCCACTTCCCAGAGGTAATTAGTGTAAGGTGTTTTTTTGTGTACCCTTCCAGAATGGTTTTTAAATGCCATAAAAGGCAAAAAACACCTCGGGCATCAAACTCCTGAGTTTGAGTCCCAGCTTTACTCCTTCAAGTAACTTTCAGTGCCTTCATTGGTAAATAGGGGTAATATCCACTTTATAGGGCTCTTGTGAGGATAACAGCATATTATAAGCATTATGTATATGTTAGTTGGTGTGCCGGTATGCATGTATAAAGTTTACACAAACGTTTACGTGCTCTTTTGAACTATACTTCCATAATTAATGATACATCTTTGAGTTCTTTTGGAGCTTTTTCTACCTTATTTTGTGATATTCTGTTATATATATTTTTTAATTAAGCCCCTTGTAAACATTTTTTTTTTATTTTCTGTTTTTTACTCTTACAAATAGTATGACTGGAGATATATGCATAGTTGTCTTTGTACACTTGTGGGAATCATTTCTAGAAGACAGGTCAAGGGTATATGTATTCTTAATTAAAATACATATTGCCTCATTGGTTTCCTAGTAGCTAGCTGTTTTTTCCTGTGTAATCTTATCTCGTTATCCCTTCCTGTGGTTTTCAGTTTGGATCCAGAGTGTTTAGGAACACCAAGAAAAAGCCAGTGGTGTGCTTGTGTGCCTGCAGAATTTCTTGCTAAAGTGCCTTCAGAAAGGAAATGCTTATCCTCACTGTTAGATCACAGAATTGCTATTTCTTGAAAGCAGGTGAGATCGGGAGCTGTGCGGTCTAGCAGATCGGCAGGCACGCTTGGCGGTAGCTTAGCCCTAGGAGGAAGTTACATAACAGGCTCTTATCACTGGTTGTCAAGCCTTGACATGTCCCTAAAGTAAGTGTTTTGGAACTTGGCCCACCATTATCTTGCAAATTGTTCTTCTCTTTCCTTTTTTCAGTATTTGCTCCAAGAGGGTATGAAAACTTGTTTTGTAATCAAGGTTTCAATAGCCACTTTGAGGGAATAACAATTAGGGGTTTTGAAAGCCGTGTTAGTCTGGGTTTAGGAGAGATTGTCCTTTCCACACTAAAATGAGAAAATTCCTAAGATGGCTGTGTCATCCAACCAGAGGCTTGGAAATGAAGAGTTGGTTTAGTGACTGTAAAGCAGTCATTTCTTCCAGCCTGTTTATGGAAAATCGGGCATTAAAATCTAACCCTTTAAAAGGACTTCTTGACATATTTCTTCTAGGTAGAAAGTGGCATATAAGACAGGAAAGGGTCTAAAATACATCCCAGTTTTTTGAGTAAATATTTGCTTGTCGCCATGCATGTGTCATAACTGATTTGAAAATGATTTTTGAATGGCAGACATTTTGTAGATATAATTATGGCACACATATAACTGAATCCAGTAGGAAATCTTCCTACGAGCCTAAAATTAGGTGGAAAACCACCACTCTCAGAGCAGATGTTAGGTATTTTGGTTTCAAGGCTTTTCCCAGATGGTTTTGATCCTCGTGGTCAGTTAAGAAAGTAATTGGGACAACTGAGGAATGATGTTGATAACATCACTGAAATAGTTTCTAAGCCATCTTCACCATTTTTACAGGTGGGCCAAGGCCTGCCAGGATTAATATTAGCATCCAGATTGCTTACAGAGAGTTTCAGCATGATAACAATTTATGAAGTCAATGTATACAGTAAACAGAACATGTTTAGGTGTGTTCAATCTAGAGCTAATTGAGGAGGTACGATTAAAAATAACAATGCTGGTATCATACACGCTGGGAACTGTCAGCAGCTGGCCATCTTTAAATTTAAAAAGAACAGAGGCTGTTTGCAAACTGGCAACTTACCCTTTGGTTTTATTTTGTTGCTGTTGGAGCTGTGCTCTGTACTTTATGTATGTTATTTCAATCATCCTCATCCCCAGAGAATTTCCTAGGCAGCAACTGCCTATGCAGTTTAAGCTAGAAATATCTGACCTTACAGTACAAAGCTTGAGACAAGCAAATTTGTGAGAAATCATAACTGGACAAAACTTTGTATGCCTAATATATATCTACATGGGTATATAGATGTATCTATAGATGTATCTCCAACATATACTCACTTTTTAACATTAAATTGTGAATTAAATTTAGCATGAAGATAGGAATAACTTTTTTTTTCCTTTTTTTCTTTCCTACAATGAACAGGCATCATGCTCCTCTGTACACTTTTATTTCCATAAAGTTTCACAGCAGTCCTATGAAGTGGATAGTTTTATTCCCATTTTTAGAGGTGAAGTTAAAAGTTGGTCACAAACACAAAGTAAACACTGTGGACTAACCAGAACGTTGGACCCAGGTTTTGACTTCTGGCCCAGGGTCTGGCTGTGAAGAAATGCTCTGTAGACAAAAGAGGGATAGGACTGAAGTAGGAGAAAGACCCGTGAATGCCTGGACAGCGAATCCCCCCTCACCAGAACTCATCAGACTGCACTCCTCCTCGTGCTGTGCCGGCCAGTGTTGGCCCTGGCCCCTGCCTTTCGTAATTTGCCTTCCGGGACCTGCGATTCTAATCTCTGCTTTAATTCATGGCATTTTAGCTCCTACTGCCTATGCTTTGGTAGCCTCCTAGGTGCTTCACAGCTGCGTTCCATTTTGTACACTCTGCCCTCAACTTGATCCTCCTAGAAAGTCCAGCCATGAATCTTCAGCAACTCCAACTTGTTGCCTACCAGGAAGGTCCAAGTCTACCAGGATGGCATTTACTAGTGTGGACTCCCATAATCTGACCTCTAACTGCCTTTTTGAACTTGGGTCTCGATGATGATATCTGTCTTCACACACATCCAGCCTCCCTATTGTCCTAGAGTACTCTCAGCCAGATCCAGCCTTGCATTCCACACCTCTGCCTTAGCTCACAGCTTTCTCCCTGCCTGCTGGGGGTGGGGATGGGGAGTAGGGAAACAACTTTAGCTTGCTTTCTTTGTTTCTAACACTTCTATTGAGGTATAATTGATACACAAAGAACTACGCGTATTGTGTACAATTTGATGCGTTTGGGCATATACAAACACCTATGATACCATCACCACAATTATAGCTTGCTTTCTTTTTCAAACAACAGCTAACAGACTTTGAGTACCTATATGGTTCAAAAATCAAATAATATAAAAAATATTTCCCCATCTTCCAGCCTGTCCTCCAGCTCCCCAACTGATACTGCCCCAATTCCTTGGTAACCCCTTTTATTAGCTTCTTGTATAGCATTCCAGGATATCTATGTGAATATAAACACATGAATATATATTCTTATTTCCCCCCATTTTTATATGAAAAGAAGCATGCCATAAATATGATTCTTCACCTTACACTTTTAACAAGTTGTATTAAGTGGTCTCTCTCTCTCCCAGTACACAGATGTTTCCTCATTCTTTGTTTTTTATCGCTTCTTAGTATTCCATCATATTCTTATGTTGAAATTTATCTAACCCCCTGTTGATGAACATGTCATATTGCATATAGGCAAGTATATCTAGGATTTTTGGGTCAAAGAGGCCATATTATTTGAAATTTCAATAGATACTGTTAAAATGCCTTTTGGCTTTTTTGACTGATGGTTTTCAAGTATCAAAAGAGCAGCTCAAAATCCTCTTTCCCTGTTCCCCCCAAGCTAAAGGAAGCTCTCCTCTTAATCTCCTGCTGTGTGTGTCACTCATTTAACAATCCCAGCTTCGTGTGTGTGTGTGTGTGTGTGTGTGTGTGTGTGTGTGTGTATTCATATGGGTGTTACTTCTCCAACTAGAGTGAAGGAGCTCAGGTCTTTACTTCATGTCCTCAGAACTTAGTCCGGTACCTGCGGACACATCTGCTCATTGATCAAATATTTGTGTCTTTTGTACAAGAAGGGAAATCTCTGCTATGGACCTGAAAATAAGATGGTTGCTGCTAGTCCTTGTTAGTGTTTTATTGAGACAAACTCTTTGGAGGGCAGATGGTCCCAGGCAGGCACCACAAATCCAATTTAAAAATCTTTATTGAGCATCAGAAATGTAAAGACACAGTGTGAGAGGCAGGAGAGCAAACAGAATGAACAAGACATAGGGTGAGCCCTGACAAACCTTTTTCCCAAGTTTATTTGGCCTGTACAATCTTTTAAACATTTTTCAAAATTTTCTGTAATTATGGGCTTCCCTGGTGGCGCAGTGGTTGAGAATCCGCCTGCCAATGCAGGGGACGCGGGTTCGTGCCCCGGTCCCGGAAGATCCCGCATGCCGCGGAGCGGCTGGGACCGTGAGCCATGGCCGCTGAGCCTGCGCGTGTGCTCCGCAACGGGAGAGGCCCCAACAGTGAGAGGCCCGCGTATCGCAAAAAAAAAAAAAAAAAAAATTCTGTAATTAGGATATGACATACATATATAAAAAGTGCTCAGATCTTAAGTATACAGCTGACAAGATCACAAAATGTATTTGAAACATTTTTAGTTAGTCACCGAACTTTACAAATCTCTTGAAGAGCCAGCTCTGGTAATAGCTTACCCCTTTAGGTACTTACTCCTCATTTTACTTACTCCCTATTCCCTGAATTCATTTACATTTGAAATCCCTGGTCCTCAATAAAGTAGGGTGCCTGGGTATCTGAGAGGAAGATGGGGTTTCTTGGGGGCTTGGAAGATTAGAGATAAGAAGATCAAAAAGAAACTAAACAGCCTCAGTTGACCACTGCATTGCTCACCCACTGAATGTTTACTTTTAACAAAGTTAAAACATTTGTGATTTTAGAAAGTCAGTTTCATTTTCTGCATTTTAATCTCTTCAGGGACTGTGATTTGTCCTTAGTCTCCTCAAATAACATTGTTGGTGGTTAAATACGGAAAGCATTAGTTTATATTTTAAAGTGTAAAATTAAAACACTTGATGAATCTGTAGCTTGAGCCATCTGTCAAAGCCATGACTCTGAGAACAATACCTAATTCTAAAAATGTTTATCTGATGTCACAGAATAGATTTTAAAACTGGAGCCATCTGCCTTCCAAAGTTTATCTCTGTTGCACCTGCGCTCAGAAATACTTCTGCCTACACACAGGAACTATTGTTTAAAGATTTTTCTGTATTCATCCTGCAGGCTCTCCAGGAATTATTCACACTTTAAAAATTATTTTTTTTAGATTCACGCACATGGTAAGAAAACAAATCCTACAAAGTCATATAAAAATTAAATCCCTTCTCATCCTATATCTGTAATCCCTCTCACCAGAAACAGCCTCTGTTACCAGTTTCTTGTGGATTCTTCCAAAGATGTTCTCTGAATACACAAACATATATGTGATGGGCGCACATATACACACATGGCCTCCTCCTTTTCTACACAAATGGCAGCAAACTGTTTCTCTGCACCTGTTTTGTTTTCATTTTATTTAACATATCTAAGGAGATTTTT
Source organism: Delphinapterus leucas (assembly GCF_059928025.1). Lineage (NCBI taxonomy): Eukaryota > Metazoa > Chordata > Mammalia > Artiodactyla > Monodontidae > Delphinapterus > Delphinapterus leucas. Next base: position 78,947,979 of record NC_143138.1, on the reverse strand, counting down.
TTGATATCAGTATATACATCCACACTATTCTTTTGGCTGCATATTATTACATTTAATGAATGTTTCATAATTTACCCAGTCTCTTACTGGTGAATGTTTAGGTTTGCAATCTTTCTACCACAAGCAGCACTGTTAAGAACGTCCCTTTACATTTATCTTTGTGCATGGGTGCACATGTATCTATAGGATGAATTCCTAGAACTGGAATAATGGGGTCAGAAAGGTATGTGCGTTTTGAATATTGTATTATTGGCCAGCTGCCCTGCAAAGAGTGTACCAGTTTGCATTCCATCAGTGTGCGTAAGTGCGATTTCTCAACACCTTTGCCATCACTGATTATCAGGTCTTTGATCTTTGCCAATATGATAGATTAAAGTGATACCTTATTGTGGTTTCATTTTGCGTTTCTCTTGTTATGATCCAGCATTATCTTGTCCAGGAAGAACACTAGGTCCGGGCTGCCAGGCAGACCCTTTGGGGCCCCACCTGTTACTCATCATTATCATCTGCACGGCTTTTCTGTTCCTTTTGCTCTTTTTTCTTTTCCTTGGAACAAAAGTGAGACAGACTTATTAAAAAAAAAAAAGTCCTCACGGGGAAAGAAACATTACAGATATAATAACTAAATTACACTTTTTTGGGGACTTCCCTGGTGGTGCAGTGGTTAAGAATCTGCCTGCCAATGCAGGGGACATGGGTTCAGAGCCCTGGACAGGGAAGATCCCACATGCCACCGAGCACCTAAGCCCGTGCGCAACAACTACTGAGCCTGCGCTCTATAGCCCGTGAGCCACAACTACTGAGCCCGTGTGCCATAAGTACTGAAGCCCACACGCCTAGAGCCTGTGCTCCGCAGCAAGAGAAGCCACCGCAATGAGAAGCTCGCGCGCTGCAACCAAGAGTAGCCCGCGCTCGCCACAGCTAGAGAAAGCCCTTGTGCAGCAACGAAGACCCAACGCAGCCAAAAATGAATAAATAAAATAAATTTATTTTTAAAATTACCCTTAAAAAAAAAAAACAGGGCTTCCCTGGTGGCGCAGTGGTTGAAAGTCCTCCTGCCGATGCAGGGGACACGGGTTCGTGCCCCGGTCTGGGATGATTGCACGTGCCGCGGAGCGGCTGGGCCCGTGAGCCATGGCCGCTGAGCCTGCGCGTCCGGAGCCTGTGCTCCGCAACGGGAGAGGCCCCAACACTGAGAGGCCCGCGCACCGCAAAAAAAAAAAAAAAACTATTCCTTTTTCTCTGACCCATCTCATTCTCTTTTCCTATTCTGCCACTACATCTTTTAAATCTTCTTTTCTTTGTTTCCCTTTTACCAGTACCTCACACTAGTCAGAGACATGAATGCTTTAGACTTCCTTCTGTCTGAACAGGATTTTCAAAAAAAGTTCTCCGAGAATTATTGGTTTATTTCCCTGGTAGTACCCGAAAATTATTTCTACTCAACAATCCGGTAGTAGAATGCCAGTTCTGTGAGGGCAAGGCTTTTTTCTGCTATAACCCTAGCCCCTAAAACAGTGCCTGACACGAACACTTAATAACTTTCCATATATATATATGATAGTAAAACCTAACAAAATTTAACAATTTTAAATGTACAGTGGCATTAAGTACATTTACATTTCAATAATTTTCTTTTGGATTAATGAATAAGTAATGGTATTGGTTATTTTCCCCGAAAGTTAACAAGAGCCAGACAGTCATTTTAATTCACATTGTTCTTTCCTCCAGACGAAGTCATACGGAAGCGTCTCCTAATTGATGGAGATGGTGCTGGAGATGATCGGAGAATTAATCTGCTAGTGAAAAGCTTCATTAAATGGTGCAACTCTGGATCCCAGGAAGAGGGGTATTTCATTTTGCTGTTGTTTCTATACTAATGTCCTGGTGTGATTTTTTTTTTAGACCATATATACAGTCCTGTTAATATTTCAGATTTTCACTCACCTTAAATGTCCAATGGAGTCAACTCTGTTAATCCAGAGTAGACTTTTCTGGCCTTCTCTTCAGAGGCCTGCTTTATGTTTATTAAAATGTGCAGAACGGGCTTCCCTGGTGGCGCAGTGGTTGAGAGTCCGCCTGCCGATGCAGGGGACACGGGTTCGTGCCCCAGTCCGGGAAGATCCCACATGCCGCGGAGCGGCTAGGCCCGTGAGCCATGGCTGCTGAGCCTGTGCATCTGGAGCCTGTGCTCCGCAGCGGGAGAGGCCACAACCGTGAGAGGGGCCTGCGTACTGAAGGAAAAAAAAAAAATGTGCAGAAGGCATAGTGGTAAGAAATGAAGGTGAAATTCAGACTCATTACTTTGGTCACTTTTAAAAGCAGAGGAGTGTTTAGTAAGAAAATATCTAAATGAAATTTTCTTTTTTTAACATACTAATAAAAGTTGCGGCAAGGTTTTATATTTTTGATAATTTTTTTAACTTAAATTTTTTTCATCATTTGAACTAGCTTTTCACATAATTGTATAGAGTAAAAAAAATATGAGAACAGAATTGTGAAGATAAAAACCATCTTAAAACATTTTAAAAAGGATTTTAAACAAAATTCAACAAATAGTTGTTTGAATTAAGCTTATATTGCTAAGATCTACAGTCCCGTCTTTGCATTTGTAACTGATACAGTTTATATATTCAACTAAACCACATTTGGAAAAAGAAAACATAAGGGACAGATATTCTAATTTTTTTTTAAACAAAGAAAATTATTCTCTCAGAACTTGGTATAATTTACTTGGCAAATCTGTGCCTGCATTATAATACTTCAACTGGAAATCCACAAAAATCTTTTTTCTTTTTCTCTCTTTTTTTTGTTAGATACAGCCAGTACCAACGTATGCTGAGCACACTGTCCCAATGTGAATTTTCAATGGGCAAAACTTTGCTGGTATATGATATGAATCTCAGAGAAATGGAAAATTATGAAAAAATTTACAAAGAAATAGGTAAGGAAGCTTAATTGTTGTTTCTATCTGTAATTGTAATTTTTATGGTCTAAGGGAAATAATATCTGCTAACATTTTTCTTTGGTTAGTGGTAAAATAATAACAATAACAACATTAATTGAAAGAATGTTTTCTAAAATGATATGTAATACTTTGAGTTACAGCTATTTTTTAAATGCCAGCATCTATTTTATTAGCAATGAAACTTAATTTAAAAACATATTTTAAAATTGAAAATGGGTGGAGATTATACATGTTGTTATAACTATCTTTAAAAAAAAAACCTTTTATATAGAATGTAGCATTGCTGGAGCACATGAAAAAATTGCTGAGTGCAAAAAGCAAATTCTTCAAGCAAAACGAATACGAAAAAATCGCCAAGGTAAGGGTTTTGTGGGATTTAGTGTGCAAATACTTTCTTACTGACTAGTATTTTCATGCAGTTTTTAACATTGTGAGGGAAAACCTTCAGCTAGAATCAACCTGAATTATAAAAAAGAATTATGAGTCAAACTTAATTCTTTAAAACTATATTATTCTTTAAAATAGCAGAGAAGGAAGGTAATGCTGAAAAAAAATTTTGTTGTTGTTGGACTGTATTGATTAAACAAGTATTTCTTTTGTTTTTTTCTTTTTACTGTACTCAGATCCCTTTGCTTAAATAGTGTTACGGTTAATGAGCAAAGGTAATTTATTTAGGGTTTTGTTTGTTGTTTTTTTGTTTGTTTAATGGAACTACTTTCAAAAAACAGAAAAGAATTTAAGCCCGTGAATTTTTTTTTATATATAAATTTATTTATGGCTGCATTGGGTCTTTGCTGCTGCGCGTGGGCTTCTCCTTGCGGTGGCTTCTCTTGTTGCGTAGCACGGGCTCTAGGCACACGGGGGTTGTGGTGCACCACGGCATGTGGGATCTTCCCGGACCAGGGCTCAAACCCGTGTCTCCTACATTGGCAGGCGGATTCGTAACCACTGTGCCACTATTAAGCACAATGCAAGCAAACATTTACAAGCTGCCTAAATTTCTAATAAGAGGATAAAGCTTAGCTTTGTTCTGATCTCTTGTTTTTATTTAGCGTCTGTCTTATTTTAGTCTATAACAACTATTTCAAAATAATTTTAATGGCAGGGGCATTGTTCCTCCTATAATGTAAATTGAAAGAAAGATAAAAAATATAATGTGTAGTCACAATTGTGACATATAAATGCAAAACTAGAAGGATATCAGGCTTCCCTCGTGGCGCAGTGGTTGAGAGTCCACCAGCCGATGCAGGGGACACGGTTTGTGCCCTGGTCCGGGAAGATCCCACATGCCGCGGAGCGGCTAGGCCCGTGGGCCATGGCCGCTGAGCCTGCGCGTCTGGAGCCTGTGCTTCGCAACGGGAGAGGCCACAACAGTGAGAGGCCCGCGTACCGCAAAAAAAAAAAACTAGAAGGATATAGAAAATGTTAATGGTTATTTTGGAGTTGTGGGGGTTTTATGACTTAGGGTTCTTTTGTGGTTTTTTTTCTTTTTTTTACACTGTAATCCAAAATATTTTTTATTAAAAATCACACTTATGGACTTCTCTGGTGGTGCAGTGGTTGAGAGTCCGCCTGCCGATGCAGAGGACACGGGTTCGTGCCCGGGTCTGGGAAGATCCCACATGCCGCGGAGCGGCTGGGCCCGTGAGCCATGGCCGCTGAGCCTGCGTGTCCGGAGCCTGTGCTCCGCAACGGGAGAGGCCACAACAGTGAGAGGCTCGTGTACCGCAAAAAAAAAAAAAAAAAAAAAATTCACACTTATATCGAATTAATACACTGATTGACAAAACAGTGAATTTTACTTTTTTTTTTGCATTTTTTAAGTTTGTTTTTTCTTTAACATCTTTATTGGAGTATAATTGCTTTATAATGGTGTGTTAGTTTCTGCTTTATAACCAAGTGAATCAGCTATACATATACATATATCCCCATATCTCCTCCAACTTGCATCTGCCTCCCGCCCTCCCTATCCCACCCCTCTAGGTGGTCACAAAGCACCGAGCTGATCTCCCTGTGCTATGTGGCTGTTTCCCACTAGCTATGTATTTTACATTTGGTAGTGTATATATGTCCATGCCAGTCTCTCACTTCGTCCCAGCTTACCCTTCCCCCTCCCCGTGTCCTTGAATCCATTCTCTACGTCTGCCTCTTTATTCCTGTCCTGACCCTAGGTTTTTCAGAACCTTTTTTTTTTTAGATTCCATATATATGTGCTAGCATACGGTATTTTTCTCTTTCTTACTTCACTCTGTATGACAGACTCTAGGGCCATCCACCTCACTACACCTCACTACTACTCTAGGGCCATCCACCTCACTACAAATAACTCAATTTTATTTCTTTTTATGGCTGAGTAATATTCCATATGTGCCACATCTTCTTTATCCATTCATCTGTCGATGGACACTTAGGTTGCTTCCATATCCTGGCTACTGTAAATAGAGCTGCAATGAACATTGTGGTACATGACTCTTTTTTCTTTTGGCTGTGTTGGGTCTTCGTTTCTGTGCGAGGGCTTTCTCTAGTTGTGGCAAGCGGGGGCCACTCTTCATTGCGGTGCGTGGGCCTCTCACTATTGCGGCCTCTCCTGCTGTGGAGCACAGGCTTCCAGACGCGCAGGCTCAGCAGCTGTGGCTCATGGGCCCAGTTGCTCCACGGCACGTGGGATCTTCCCAAACCAGGGCTCGAACCCATGTCCCCTGCATTGGCAGGCAGATTTTCAACCACTGCGCCACCAGGGAAGCCCTGTGGTACATGACTCTTGAATTTTACTTTTTAATGAGCTAATTAAGATGATATTTAATTCCTAATTCCTTATTTTTATTTATTTATTTTTGCGGTATGCGGGCCTCTCACTGTTGTGGCCTCTCCCATTGCGGAGCACAGGCCCCGGACGCGCAGGCTCAGCGGCCATGGCTCACGGGCCCAGCCACTCCGCGGCATGTGGGATCTTCCCGGACGGGGGCACGAACCCATGTCCCCTGCATCGGCAGGCGGACTCTCAACGACTGTGCCACCAGGGAAGCCCCTAATTCCTTATTTTTAAAAGGTTTTTTTTGAATTCAGTCTAAAATGCATGTGGTCAGGTTGCAGTGGCCAATTTAGAGTAGGATATACCAACTTACTTAAGAATTAATGTCAATTTACAGTATTTTTATTGATTAAAGAGACTTTTAAATAAATGTGCCACATATCATTTCATAGGAAAACTTAACAGGAGACACATGACTTATCTTGGAGTTCTCAGTGGAGCAGAAACAAAGTTCATGAACTATAAATCATTTCTAAGTTTATGAGATCTTTACCTTTGAAATGAGTGAGAAGTATAATTTTCTGTTGTCTAAGATCTGAAATTAATGGTAGGAGATATATAGATATATACCCCTTGCTGATCTTCTATTTGATGGGCAAATAGGGAATAAGATCCTCTTCAGAATCAGTTCACTTGATGATCAGTAATGACTTAAGTTCACTTACGTTTATGCTAGCCTCTTGTATTCTGCCCAGGCATGGGTAAATGGAAAAACAGAGTGGAGGTAAAATCCTTGTTTGGAATACTTTTGAAGTCATGTATCCTTGAAATTATAATTGAATCAAGAGAAACTGACGATACTCTGTCCATCCTTCAGTGTTTCCACTTCTTTATGTACTAAGAAAGTGATTAGGAGAGCTCTGTGATGTTAGACATTTTGGTTTGATAACAAGGTTCAAAAAACCTTATTTTAGTAAACATTTTTATATCTTTCAGAATATGATGCATTGGCAAAAGTGATCCAGCGTCATCCAGACAGGCATGAGACATTAAAGTAAGTTCAGAGTTTTACTCTGAAAGAAACTAATCTTTATCCATAAATGTTTACATACTAGTCTATGCATTCCATTTTTGTGGGAGTACATCATCAAAAGGAGGAGTCCGATCTTCAATAAAAAGAATTAACTAGATAAACACTTTTTAAACGCAGATCTCAAAAACAATTAGTGAAAGAAAAACAGAAGACATATACAATGAATTTTAAATTATTCCTAAGTTTCGGAAATACATACAGAATAATAACCATTTATAAAAGTTAGGGCCCCCCAAGTATTATATACTTATACTGTATGTTATTTAGAGATACAAATATATGTATAAAAAAGGATTAGAATGATATAGTGATTACCTGAATGGGGAGTAGAGGAGGAGAAAAAGGCCTCGTTCAGAGGACTAGGGGTAAAGTTCAAAGGGTATTTCAAGTTAACCTGCAATTTACCAAAAAAAAAAAAAAAAGACTTGAAATAATTATGACAAAATGTTAAAAGTTACCAACTCTTGGGGTTTGATATCCTATTATCAAGTTTTTCTATACTTTAAAAGTTATCTAAAACTTAATTTTAATGAAAATTAGTGCATATTTAGAAGAAATCACCCTTAGTTTTAAAAGTCTCATCATAATGGAGTATTATAACTCCTTATCTTTTATTTTTAAAATAAATACTATTTACTAACTAAAAAGTTAGATATTAATTATGAATTCTCTTCCCCCAATTAGCAAAATATAACACTATTTTATTTTTTTCAGGGAACTAGAGGCTCTGGGAAAAGAATTAGAGCATCTTTCACATATTAAAGAAAGTGTTGAAGATAAGGTATTTGCATGTGGTATATGTTAGCCTTTGTGTTCTGTATAGGTTTATAGATCAATGTGTATTAATTTTTTTTCTTATTAACACAGCTAGAATTGAGAAGGAAACAGTTTCACGTTCTTCTTAGTACCATCCACGAACTTCAGCAAACACTGGAAAGTAAGTAACAAGAGTCACAAAATGAATGTCTATGAAGATTTTTAAATGATCAGAGGCATGTCTTCTAAAATATACATTTTAAAGAGAGTGCACCTTCAGTTTCAGAACAGGAGTGTAGCTGGATGACATTAGAAGGTACTCATGTTGTTCATCTTTCTGATTATATGCAGAAAAGCCTGAATATGTACGATTTGAATACCTGTCTAGTGGTTTGTAAATTAAGAGAAATTTAAGCATGATAGATTTGGAATTGTTCTTGGTTTACTGTAGTATATTGCTATAAAGTAACAATTCAGGACCCAGGCAGGCAATAAGTGAATGAAATAATCAATGCATAAACACATTTGCATTCTCAATGAACTAGGTGCTTTGGGGACCCGGGGACTTGCTCTTTGTATTGACTAAAGCCAATTTTTATGTAACCTATCTTCTGATTGTTTGCAAAAAAGCCTAAGACCTAGATTTTTTTTTTTTTAGCTGAAGTCTATCACATAAAATTTGCATTTTGATTCAACTAATAACAAGAACCAAAACAAGACTTTTAAAACCAAACCCACTTGTGTGGGTCAGTTACAGTCATAGGCTGCCATTTTGCCGTTTTTGGTTTAAATATATTCGCTAATAAAGGATAAAAGTGTTTTCACGTATTCATTAAACATATAATTTGAGCAAATTTGATTAAAGTTTTATGTTTCCTTCTGCAGATGATGAAAAGCTCTCAGAGGTGGAAGAAGCTCAAGAAACAAGCATGGAAACTGATCCTAAACCGTAGACCCGCCAATCACTCGCCATTCCCAAGAATACTGAAGTAGCAACATGATCTTAGTGTGTTCAGAATTGGTTGTGCTCTTGAGACATATAAAGTTTTGGCAGTGAACTACGTTGCTGTTAAATTTTAATTCACAGTTCATTCATATTTCTTCACACAAAGGGAGATGACTTCATTATATATTTGTTTTTATTGAAATGCTTTTTTTTTTTTTTTTTGCGGTACGCGGGCCTCTCACTGTTGTGGCCTCTCCCGTTGCGGAGCACAGGCTCCGGACGCGCAGGCCCAGCGGCCATGGCTCACGGGCCCAGCCGCTCCGCGGCATGTGGGATCCTCCCGGACCGGGGCACGAACCCGCGTCCCCTGCATCATCAGGCGGACTCTCAACCACTGCGCCACCAGGGAAGCCCTGAAATGCCTTTCTTATACTTAAAAGATAGGAAGCAACATCCAAAAATGTTTAATGAAATATTTTCAAGCCAGATATGTTAGTGCTCATTGGTATTCTAGGTAGTTTTTAACTGGTAACATTGATTTGCTCACAAAATAAGTGGAAGATAGTGAGAAGGTGACATTTGTAGGATGTACCTGAGAAAATTAGTCCATTTCTGGAAATCGTTACCACTTTTGAAAATGAAGTCCATGAATAGGCTCTCAGGAGGGCTGTGAACTTGTGAAATTATGTACAAAATGTTTGTGGTGTGTGCTTATTGTGGGAGAGGTTCCATGATATTAAGAATCACGGATATCAGAGGTAATTACAAGATGCAAAGTAAATCAATATGCAAAACTTTCTAGATCTCTGTCCTTAATACTTGAGCAATGTGGTTGTTAAATGTTTTGTTGAAATGTTTTCTCTCTATCGTTTTGTTCTGTAGGGGTCATTTTCAAGAGTCTTGCAAAAAGGATTTCATGATCTTTTTAAAAAACTTAAGCCAGGTCTGAATCACTTATAATTGTCTTAAATATTGAATTACATGGCTAATACTTGTTAGGGTCTATCCTTATCCATTTATTTTAGTTCAGAAACATGGCATTTTGCATGAATCATACCTTAATAATGCTACATTTTTGTAATTTTGATACAAACTCGCATCTTTAAAAACGAAAGTTTAAAGTTAGCTCAATAGTAGACACAGTGAAAGTGTCAAAATACTTTTAAGTGCTTCCTCTAATTTCATCTGGCAAATTTCATGGGAGAAATTTCTTTGCAGAACTGCTATGCCCTGATAAATATTTCTATTTTCCATTATTAGTAAGAATTATGAAGCAAAAATTTGCTTATATTGACTCAGAATTAAAAATCAATTTTTCCCAAAGGATCTTTTTTTAAGGACTGCTGGGCAGAATATTTTTACCACCCACCCCACCCCCCTTAACCCCCCCACTGCCACCACTGATTAAGAGAAACTTATTCAGGATTATGTACCAAAAGATAAGAACCCCTATGAACATAACTTTTGCGCTGTCAGAAACAAAATCAGAAGCAGCACCAGGTACATGGGAAACACACGTTTTTCAATTTATACTTCCTCATGGTTCTCTTGGATATCCTCTGGAACTGCTTGGAAGACTGAAGGATTTCATCCCCTAGAAACTCACACTGTTGAAGCTCAGCGTGTCTTTGGGCCAATAGCTTCATGGATTTATCTGTCACTGCTTCTATGAGGTCATCCACCTATGACAGCCAGATACAGAGAAATGAAACCATGTGTTAGAAAGCCTTGTCCACACCCAAAGGTGGCCTGTTTTTCCTGAGAGATAAGTTCAGGAATTGTTGGACGTTTACAAGTCCCAAAGTATTAATCTAATTCAAGTCATAGCAAACAGAGCTTGAAAACATGCATTTACCACCCAGTGGTAAAGAGGATCTCATTTCTTCTCAAAAGAAGCCCATATGCGTGCCTTCATTTTAACTGAATTCACTTAATATTTATTAGGCACACAGCACCATTCTCGGTGCCCTCAGCAATCCTGTAGCCACTCTTGAACGCCCCCCACTAACGTTCCTTCATGCTAATCATTAGTTTCATCCCACATCCGCGCTGTCTAGCAGGGCTGTGCATTCAGTTAAGCCTGGCCCTCTGATGCTTTTGAAACACCAAAGTAAAAGCCTTTGTCCACTACCTGCATTTGAAGCTTTCCTACTGTCAAATCTGATTTTCGGAGGATGTTTTCCGTGCTATGTTTCTTTTTTTTAAATGCTGGAAAGTGTGGTCTCTTTTTTGAGGAATACGGAACTATCATAAAAATGCAAAAATACATCAGATTAAGAAGTGCCAACATGATATCTGTGACGGTGCTTAAATGAACATTCTCACCTTTGGGACATTCTCTTATAAACTGAACATTTGCCACATAACAACGTCGAGTTGGAGGTCGTATTCATATTATTCTCCACCCCCCAGGTATCTCCTTTGTGCCCAGAGCTCGCTTTGAAGAGATCTATAGGGTGCAGAGAAATGAGATTGTCTGGTTCTAAGAGAAAATACAGTGTCAGGAAAAAAGCAGGTCATTTGTAAGGGGAAGAAGAAGAAATTGCTTCTGCAGCCGCTGAGCACAGAGTGTGGGGCTGCTGTAGACCAGTGCCCCAGAAAGCTCATTATCACTGGATCCAGTTGTTAATTTGGTCTCGTTTCTGCAGGTTTCCTTATTTTCATGACAGACATGTCTCCAAACATAAAAAGAAAGCTCTGGGTTCTTTTCGCTGCATGCCTGATACTCTTCCCCTGGTCCCTGGCTTGCTGGTTACAAGTACCTGTGCTATTGGAAATCACTCCTAGGTCATGGCTCCTGGATAATATGCCCTTTTTAGTCTTATTGGGTTCACTCTTCCTTCCCCCTGTGCTTAGTAATTAGCATCAGGACTATTGTGAGGGCTACACAAAGTAGGATGTGGGACCACATCTGGGTCTTGCCCTTTGCCTGAGTTTACAAATGAGTCTGCGGAACCTCCTCTCTGCCCTGCCAGCTCGCCCAGGCTCAAGTGTCACTGGCAGAATCTTCCCCGGTCCGTCCAGAGTACGACCCCTCTTTTTCCTCTCTTGTAAAACCAAGTGTTTCGGGGGCTTTTTTCTTTCTGTTAAGCACTTGGTAATAAGTTATTTGTGTTTGTTGAATGCCACTATTAAAAAGTCAAATGCCTTGAAGGGTCAGGCAGGGTTTGCAAAACAGGCTCACTTGGGGCTGGTGTGAACTGGAGAGAACACGCCCTCCTGCAAAGGGGGCAGGCCTCTGCGCCTGCTGCAGTTGCCCCAGGAATTGTGGGCCCAGTGTTGCCAAATCCTCCTGTTTTCCAAAAGGAAGTTGAAAATCCAGATTTCTGTTTGAATTTTTCTAATTTTGAAATGTGGGCTATTCAAATATACTTTTGAGAACATTCTGAGAGCTAACAGTACCATAGTTTAATGTCCATCTCCTCTATCAAACTATAAGTTCCACACAAACAGGACCATGACCTTGGATCACCTTTATAGCCTCCCCAAACTGCCCAGCACATAATAGGAATACGGTAAGTGCAAACTTAGCACAAAAGAGGTAAAATTCAAAACTAATATTGGTGCACTCTGGCAGTGACGCTCTAGAGCAGCACTGTTCGACAGAACTTTCCACAAAAATGGAAATATTCTTATCTGTGCTGTCCAGTACAACAGACACTGGCCATATATGTTTACTGAGCACTTGAAAGGTAGCTAGTGCAGCGAAGGGAATGGACTTTAATTTTAATTAATGTAAATAGTCACACGTGGCTATTGGCTACCATATTGGACAGTACAGTTAGTACCTAGCATAGTAATTAGGACTAAGCACTCCAGAGCCAGGTCTTCTGCTGTTTGAAGCCTGGCTCTTCCAATTATCTGGGCCAATTACTTAACCTCTCGTTGCCACCCCTAAAATAATATCCTACTTACTGTAGTAACCTATTGCTCTCTACCTTATAGGGCTGTTGTTAAGGATTAACTGAGTTGGTATTTTTAAAGCACTGAGAACAGGGCCTGGAACACAGTCAGCTTTAAGTAAATGCTTATTATATCTAAAGTAATGATAGTATTTCAGGGTTCTATTAAAAAGATAGTCTGGGAAATTTAGGCTAAAGCTTGATAAGTACAGGTAGTACAGGCTTTGGGTTGGAGAGTCCTGGATCACCTGGTGCTGTACTGTCTATACTGTACATATGGCTATTTGTATTCTAGTTTCAATTACAATGAAATAAACTTTAAAATTCAGCTCCTCAGTTGCACTGGCCACATTCCAAAGTCTGAAAAGGCCACACGTGCTAATGGCTACTATTTTGGACAAATGTACACTCGCATCCTCGCAGAAATTCTATTGGGTTGGTCTAGAGAATTCCTCTCCACATGTATGCATGATAGGCCAGGTGCTAATATACTAATGAGTCTTGATATCTGAACAGCTGACAAAGTCAATATAAAGCTGTAAACTCCACTGTTGCCCAGATTGTAGCAGAAGCTGGACAGTTTGAGCTCAGAACTAGAGGAATCAGAACTGGAAAGTCTACATTCTGTGCCCTAAATTCTGGGAGAGGAGACACACAAGTAGCAGCTTTAAATGCTTTATTATGAGGGACTTGCAGTGGCAGAGAACTTGGTTTTTACAACATCCCTAAACACTGACTTACTGATAAGTCTTTAGAGGCGAGTTTGTTTTAGCATTTTACCTTCTGCAGTCCTGAGGGAAGGGATGTCACAGATAACTGCTTGGTGGTTCTCCTGGCTCGGAGGAGTGTATTTCCTTGGGTTATCTCCTCTGTCTCTGCTTCTACAACATCAAGTTGTATAGTTGCTTGGAGGGAAGGGGAAGAAAAAAACAGACAATCTTGAAGGATCACAGTAATAGACACATGCTCCCTATTAGAAAGTCTCCTGAAAAGCCAGCATCACACGCTGTCTCAGTGGCTTTTTTCTTTGGGGTTAAAAATTAAAAATGGATTTCTTTTGCTGAAGCTTACACTTTCTCCTGAACATTTGCCTTTTCTTGTGGTCATGACCTCAGTGGTCACCGACCCATCTTAACAAGGTGGTTACCTGTCTTTGAGACTTCAGTTTTGACCTCTCTTGCCTTTCCCTGTAACTCTTGTGGAATTCGGAAAAGTAACCCTCTAATGTGTAAGACAATCCCTTGAGTATTTGCTGTTGACAAAAGCCAAGTTTAAATCCACTCTGCAGCAAAGTGGCACAAAGCTCAGTCATTCACGTACCATCTTAATAGTTTTTCCCACATTCCAGGAGCCCCGTGAACCCTAGAGCCCTTAATATTTTTCTCTATCAATTCAATTCTTAACACAATAAACGTACTTATAAAGAAAACTTAAAACACTATCATAAATCAAAAACCAATATCAGAAATATAGGCACTGAGACTAGTATGGTAAAACCAAAACCATGTTATTGCCTGGAGAAGGCACTAAACTTGAGGTTACTCTCTTTTTTACTAAAACAGAAAAGGGCGGGAAATGAGGCTTTTTCCTTGCTGTGGTCAAAGGGATCGACAGGGTCATTTGGAAAAAGGGTTTTGCAGCTTGTTCTGTTTCAGCGTCTTCAAGCTGTGCGCAGCACCTAAAATCAACTCACCTGCTTTAGGTCCATTGATAACCATATCTAGCAGCCGGGGTTCCTCATCTCAGTGACTGGTGGCTCCACCTTCAAAGCAGATGCTCAACCCAGGGACCCTTCCTTCTCCCCTGCCACTGTCCAGCTCACCCCCAAATCTTGCAACTTCTACCTATGAATATTTCTCCCTTGATCTCACCATCCCCACTGCCACGACTCGTCTAAGCTATTATCATCCCTTGCCTGAACGAAGGTAAGAGCCTGTTTATTGTTCCTTCTGTATCTCTTCTTGCTCTCCTTCGATCCAGTCTCTACCCTGCAGCCTCAGCTACCTTTAAAAAAATGCCAATCAGATTATATAAATCACCAGCTCGAAAGTATTTGATGGTTTCTTATCACCCTTAGGAAAAGTTAAAATTTCTTAACATGGCTTACAGACACCCTTACCACCTTATTCACCAGCCTCTCCCTGGCTGGATTACTTTAATTTCTTAATTATGCCCAGCGCTCTCTTGATGTTGGAACCTGAAAGTGTTCTCCCCTCTTCCTGGGAAACTGTTTTCACCACCCTTTCCTTATCTAACTCTACTTGTCCCTCAGATCTCATCTGAGCTGTTCCTTCCTCAGAGAGGCCTTTCCTGAGCCCCCTCCCCTAAATTAGCATCCGTGATGTGTACCCACAGTGCCTTCTGCTGCTACTTTGCATCAGAGGTAATTATCTGCATAATGCTGGAATGTCCCTCTGTGCTGTAACTCCAGGAGGGTAGGGACCATGTGTGTTCTATCTGCTACTCTATCCCTAATAGTGTGGCTGGCATATAATAATTACTTACTACGTTTTTGTTAAAAGAGTGTAATGAGGGTCAACAGGGAGGAGCAACTGTCTTTTGGTCACAGCTGAGGGTCAGAATGTTTGAGTGGAAGCCTGAAGGATGGGCAAGTTTCTCGGGAAGATCTTAGTGCAGAGATTTGTTATTCCAACTAAGATGAAAATAAGCCAATGCATGGGATGAGGGGAAGATTTTGGTCCTCTGTTTTCTGCTGGACTCTCCAACTCCAGCCCCATCAGTATATAAGCCTGTCCTCTTTGCTATTTTTAACAGAAATAGGCAGGTCAATCCATACCAGGTAATTGCTAGATGCTTGGATCCTTGTAATGGTGACTGCTTTTTCCGGAAGAGAGAGTTTGTTTGAAAGGGCAATCAGTCAGCTGGAAGCCATCATTTTTGTTTTTTGGGTTTTTTTTTTTCTGGAAAAAGTATCCACTAGGCTTGCAGCCTTATAACCATGTGAAATTTGAAGGTATGTTTGAATTTCCTACATATACATAAGGACTTTATATGTTTCTGGATGCTGTGCTATAAAGGGTATTAGAAACCTACAAAGGATATTCATGGCAGTGAAGCTCTTCTGTATGATATTATAATGAGAGACACATTACATGGTGGGTTTTTCAAACCCATAGAAGTGTGCAGGGCAAAGAGTGAACCCTAATGTAAACTATGGACTATACTTAATAATAATATATTAATATTGGCTCATCAATTGTAACAAATGTACCATGCTAAGGCAAGATGTTAATAACAGAGGAAACCATGGGGGTAGGGTAAGGAGAGAGAGGTATATGGGAACTAACTTTCTGTATTTTCTGCCCAATTTTCCAGTAAACCTAAAACTGCTCTAAAAAATAAGGTCTATTAATTTTAAAAAGCTACAGAGGAGAATGCAAATAGTAGTAGTATCACTAGTCATCACTCATTAGGGCCCCCCCAAGACAGC
This sequence comes from Delphinapterus leucas, assembly GCF_059928025.1. NCBI lineage: Eukaryota > Metazoa > Chordata > Mammalia > Artiodactyla > Monodontidae > Delphinapterus > Delphinapterus leucas. The sequence goes on along the minus strand of NC_143138.1, from coordinate 78,932,111 downwards.
ATCACCGCGTTGCAAAAATGACAAAGTTAACCGTTCAAACGCTGATTCTTCACAAGGTACATGGGAAGCAGATACAACAAAATAAAACTTCCTTTCTGACTTACCAATCATAGATTTAAAAAATAGAATTCTCACCACACCCTCTTCTGTTAGAAGTACCCATTTGAAAGTCTGCCTCACTCCTTTTGCCAGAAACAAAACAAAACAAAATCCCACTTTGGTTTGATTTTCTAATATATGTGTATGTGTATATGCATATACACATACATATGCCTATGTATGCATCTGTATTTAAATGAAAAGTAGCTTTAGACTGATGAGAACCACTGATTAATTGGACTGGGAGGGACCTCAAAGGTGATGTAATTCAGAGCTTTTCAAAATGCATGTACATACCAGTCACCTGGGGGTCTTTCTAAAATGCAGATTCTGACTCAGTAGACCTGGGTGGGGCCTGAGCTTCTGCATTTCAGACCAGCTCCCAGGAGATGCCATACTTGGGGTAGCAAGAAAAGCCATCCTAATTTCATTTTTCCTCTTGGCCTTGACGCTTAACCATATGTTGCCTTTGATTACCATTCTGTGAGAGCTTTCTCATTCTTGGTTTGGTAAACAACTTGGGCGATGGAAGCTCCTTGACAATTCTAGGAAGAAGGCTCTGCGTATTTGAAAGGAGGGTTTCCTTAGGGTTAGTGGAGCCCTCTCTGCTGACACTTGCTGGCCTTGCTTCTGTACTTGTGTGACAGCATCCTCACCAAAAAAGTCTTCACTTTCTTGACCAAATCTCTTTTCTGATTTTGCTGGCTTTCATGAAATTCCATGTCACTCTCATTGGCTGATTCCTCTTTGGGGACCAACACATTTTGTTTTACTAAGTTGGGAGATACAGCTCTATGCCATCTGAACAAAAGAAAAATAATTTGCATCAAGGAAATTGAAAAGTTTTTTAAAAAAGGTATCATTTAAATCATTAAAATCCACTGCAAATGTGAAAAAATTATACAGTTGCAAAAAATAAATTTGAAGACCCAAATCACAGAAGAATAAAGCCAAAGCAACCACTTGGCGTTTTGTTGCCAAACTCTAGAAGTGCATTCTGGACACTATCTCATTTAATCCTCATAGCAGGTAGGTTATATTATTATCTTCATTTTACTAATGAGTAAACTGAGACATAGAGAGATTAACTTAATTGACCAAGCATAGAATGCAGATTTTAACCTTGGTTTGTGATTGTTAAATTATATTACCTCATATTAGCAAATTGGAGATCTTATTTCAGTAATGGTTTGAGATAGTTTTTGCTGGATTTAGTGGTTCCCAGGCTACAGTGATGAGAGATGAAAGAGTCTGCTAGGGTAGTCAATAAAGAATATAGTCTCTAAGAATATAGTCTCCAAATGCAGGTCCTATAAACATTGCATTTACATAGAATACTGATTTAGAGAGAATAATTCTAAATGCATTATTTCCAAAATTCCAAATAGTCATATAGCATCTTCACCATTTTTGCATATTTTAGTAAATAGTTAACACTTCTTAATAGACTTCTATGTGTTAAACACTCATCTAAGTTCTTTCATATGTATTACACAATTTAATCCTCCTACTGTCCTCTCCATTTCACAAATGAGGAAATTAAAAGTTGGAAAGTTTAAATAAGATTAAATAACTTATGCCCAGACAATCTGACCCCAAAGTCTGTGTTGTTATCCTCTGTGCTAGGTAAATATCACCCATTCCATGATACCCTGATTTACCTAATATTCTTCCTCAATTAACTGTTTTTTGTTAGTTTCCTCCAAAGCAACAATATCCATAAAATCCCAGGCATTTTAAAAAATTAACCTTTTTATTTCAAGATAATTGTAGTTTCACATGCATTTGTAATAAATAATACAGGGAGATTCTCTGTGTACTCTTTATCCAGTTTCCCCCAATGGCAAACTCCTGCAAAACTAAAATACATTGGCACAAGCAGGATATTGACACTGATACTGTCAAGATACCGAACATTTCCATCACCACCAGAATCCTTTGTTTTATAGCCACACCCACTTCCCACTGACCCCTACCTTTTCCTTAAACCCTGGCAATCACTAAGCTGTCCTCCATGTGTATAATCTATGTCCTTTCAAGAAGGTACGATAAATGGAATCATACAGCATATGGTTGACCCTGGAACAACATGGGTCTGAACTGTGCAGTTCTCCTTACATGCAAATTTTTTTCAATAGTAAGTACTACATGATCCAAGGTCAGTTGAGTCTGTGAATGTGGAACCTTAGACACCAAGGAACTGCAGATATGGAGGGCTGACTCTAGGTTATACATGGATTTTTGACTGTGCAGATGGCTGGCATCCCTAACCCCTGCTTTGTTCAAGAGTCAACTGTAAAATCTTTTGGGGTTTACTTTTTTCATTCAGCATAATTCTCCAGAGATTCATCCAGGTTGTTGTGTTTATCAATATTCTATTCCTCTTTATTGATGAGTAACATTCCATGATGTGGACGTACCAGACTTTGTCTAACCATTCACTCATTGGAAGACATTTGGGTAGTTTCCAATTTGGGGCCGTTATGAATAAAGCTACTATAAACATGTGTGTACAAGTTTTTGTGTGAGCATAAATCTTCATTTCTCTGGGTGAAATCCCAGGTTTTATATTATATTATGTTACATTATATTTGTAATACATATTTCTAATGAGGATATAAATTCATAACTATTAAAAACATTTTTCATATACTACTTAAACTATGTCAAGTCCCACCAGTAGCAAAATACCAACCTCCAGAAAAACACTATTCTCAATTGAACCTAAATCATTCAGCTTCTCTGTCATTATGCAGGAGAAGTAGTTCAGCCCACTAAATAGTTCAGCCCAAGCACTGGAGCTAAATGGTTTTGTTCAAACCAGCACCATACTTCCTAACTGTGTGATCTTGGCCATGTTATTTAACATCTATAAGCTTCAGTTTTCTCATTTGAAAATAGGTATGTTGTTCTCAAGAATGTACAAATAAAAGAAAATAATTTATGTGCTTGGAACCTGATAATACATTCAATAAATGATAGCTTTTATTACCATGTGGAACAGATCTGTGTGGAAAAAATTTAAAAGGCAAGAAGGGAGTGCAAGCTAAGAGGTCAAAACAAGGGAGCCCTCATAGGCTAGCAGCCTCCTTTGTGGGACCAAGGACGTAGAGTTATGTCAGTTGTACACACACACACACACACACACACACACACACACTCACGAGGTGGTATTATTCACATTCATTATAGTTGAGCATAGTTACTATAATACAATAACTTTCCAGCAGAGGGCAGTCAAGTGTCCTGAGGAAGGGGTGCCATATTCTAATTTGCCCAAAGGTCATTTACGGGCCAAGACTGATTTCCTATGGACCCTTCTGAGAATCTTTTAATAAAGCCATCTGTTTCTACTACCATAAACACACATACACATGGAAATACAATTCAGGAGGTTCAGGAACCCCCAAGGCTGTCCATGCACCCCCTCAAATAAAAAGCCCCGACCTAGGCAGTTTCTGAATCTCTAGAATGCCTCTCCCATTCCCATCCCTCCACCCTTATTCCCAGTCTATTTATAACATAATTAACAAATGTAATTTTGCTCCAGAGCCTAGGATAGAACTGCTGCCATTGCTGTTATGAAAAGAATCCTTTCTTTCCTAAGCTTTTAAGTATCTTGGTTGGTTGTGAATTTATTTGGTTGTGCTGCCTCTCCTTTTAACCCCTGTTTCTTACTGAAAGTGGAAATCTCTGCATAATTTCATTTTGCCTGTGGAAGTTCAGAAGTCTGATCTTTGAGGCTTCAGGTCTCATGAAAACACCTCATTTCTATCTATCTAAGCTACTGCTCATGAACCTGGTAAGAAAGAAGACACCCTGCCCTCAAAATTGGAAAATAATTCATCTCACTGACTTTCCAAATTAAAATGTATTATTTTTGGAGTATTTCATGCTTGTCTTCATGGTTTTGCCATTGGCAAGAAAAATTAGGTATAAGACAGTTTTTAGGTTACATTAAAAAGCATGCACTTGGGTGAAATACAATTAGTATGTATTTCAGCAGCCAAAATTGCTGGAAAAGGGAACAGAAAGAGCATTGCTTATGGACTCATCTTGAAAAATGCACTATTGAATTTTCAAAATAATAGTATTTGCTGTCTAAAATTGTGAGACTGACATATTAACTTACTGTCTGCTTATTTTAGTATAATATGCAATATTAAAACTCAAATTCAGGTAGAAAGGAAAGGTTTTCCCCATTACAATGAAGACTTTTCTAATCACAAAATGAAGCTTCCGTTGTGGCACTAGGTTCTCTGATCCAGTGTATAAATGCTGTCTCCTCTTCCTCTAATCCATACAGAGCCTTCATTTCTGAATGCAACGCTTAAAAAGAGATGCTGCCTTTTCTAATCATCACGGTGAATACTGGTCAATGCAAAATCCAAAGAATCTCACTCAAGAGAGAAGAAAATGAGTCCCAGTTTCCTACCTTTCAATCCCCTTCCTTTTGAATGAGCCATTTCTCTTTCTGGGTTGCTGAAATCTTCGGTACCGGCCAACTCTTCCGTAAGCAACCTTAAAGGGCTCTGGTGTATACAGGTGGGGATGGTCCATTGCTATCAACTTCACCTGTGGTAGCTGTTTTGGATTTCTTTAGCTCTTGAGCTCACAAACTTCAAAACAAAATCATGCAGTGAGTGACTGAGGCGCTTTTAACTTCTGGGCTGTTTGGAGTAAAGTACGTAGGAAATTTTTGGAATTGCTTCCTGATTCCCTTTAAGGTGTTAGAGACATCATTTGTTGGACAGGCCCTGTTTACCACTTCACAGAGGTCGCCAGTGATGCATTTGACAGAGCGGTGGGAAATTCCCTTTTCTGTTGTGAACTTCTGGGCAAGGCAGAGGCAGAACAGGTGACCTGATTGTCTAACCACTGCCATTTGGGTTGGTAATAAAATAATCACACACCAATTGATTATCACAGTCAGGTGTGCATGTTTGAATTCCTAAGAGGGTAGAACCGGAACCAATAGGAATTCCAATGATCCCAGCTTTTGTTAGATTTTTCAAGTAGAGCTGATGAATACTCTCTCTGTCAGGTTTTTATTTGGCCTTCTCACAGTTCACTTCCAAGGGCGATCTTATTATATCTCGTATTTTGTAGTGATCTCTCAACACACGTGGCTGAGAAAGTTGAGTCTACCGCTCCCTTTAACATTTGCTAATTTCCCGGAGAAGAGCAAATTCTGGCTGGGTTTGAACTTCCCACCACAAGGTGGCAGCAGACACTAGGATTTATTCCCATCCTTCTCTGGTGCTTTGAGTTTTTCAGTCTGAACTTAACTAGAAGCTAAGAAGGAAAACTCTAGAAAAGTGTTGGGAGATGCAAGGATTACTCAGTTTGCTGTGTTTGCGCTCATCAGTCATCTGGAGCTGGCTTCTCAGACTTTCGTGTGCACGGAAATTACCTGGGGATCTTATTAAAATGCAGATTTTAATGCAGTAGTTCTGCCTGATAAGATCATTGGGCCGGAGAGCTCAACAAGATAAAAGAGTTACTTGCGAGGATCTGTCTGCTCCAGGCAGATGAATCAGCACGTACCAAAGCCCTGAGGTGGTAGGAGTCTGATGTCTTTGAAAATTTACAAGATAGTCAGGGTGGCTGCAGCAAAGAGATGTATGTATCTGGGGAGCTGGAGAGATAGGCAGGGCCAAACCTGCTGGATCCTACAGAACAATTGAAAGATTTTGGTCTGGCTCTTCAGAATAATGGAAAGTAATTAGAGTTTTTGTTTTGTTTTGTTTTGGCGTGCAGCGCGGCATGCGGGATCTTAATTCCTCGACCAGGGATCAAACCCATGCCCCCTGCAGGAGCTAGTCAATCCATATTTATTCTGGGCAGTGAGGATCCAGCGTTGAGCAAGACAACTGGAATCCCTGTGGAAGCTCCTAGACTTTACCACTGAACTGCCAGGGAAATCCCTAGTAGGGTTTTTCAATCATTAAAATTTTAAAAATAGAAAATTAAAAAAAAATTTTAATTGTGGTAAAATAGACATCATATAAAATTTACCATTTTGAAGTGTACAGCTCAGTGGCAGGAAGTATGTTCACGCTGTTGGGCAACCATCAGCACCACCGTCTCCAGAACGTTTTTTATCTTGCAAAACTGAAACTCTATGCCCACTAAACAATAACTCCTAATAACATTTCTGTCTCCATGAATATTTTTAATTGGAAAAAAATTACATTTTGGAAGAACTCACCACATAAGGTGACAGAATTCCAAAAATCAAATTACATGAAAATATACATCACAATTTCTTCATACAATAGGTGAGAAAAATCTGCTGTATAGAAGACAGACAACGAAACAGGAAGGGCTAAGGAGAAGGATATGAGGGTAAACAGCTTTTTTATTTTTTAAATTTCTAAAAATAAATAAATTCATTTATTTGTTTGTTTTTGGGTCTTCGTTGCTGTGCACGGGCTTTCTCTAGTTGCGGTGAGAGCTCTGGGGTCAACGTGCTTGTGGGCAGCATACAATTAACTTCTTCCACCTGGGGGGTGGGTTTCAGTATCTGCAGAACAGCTCAAAGGACATGGCTTAGAATATCATCTATAGACCTTGGGGAAGAACTAAAGGTCCTTGACTTTGTTTAATGGCCAAAGTATTATTATTTTGTCTTGCTTGACTGTGTTCCTTTCTTTCCCCATTTTCTCACTTCTCTGATTAAATTTATCCTTTAAAGTTTTTCTACAGACCAAAAGCAGGTGGGGTTCTATTCTGGGAAAGCCTCATGGGGTCCTGCTTGGTTACAGGAGCTAGTCAGTACATATTTGTTCTGGGCAGTGAGGATCCAGCGCTGGACAAAGCAACTAGAATCCCTGTCCAGGACTGACACTCTAGTGGAGGACACAGATACCAAACTTATTAATAAATTGATACAACGTTTCAGACACTGATAAGGAATGCTATGAAAAAACTAGGAGAACACTGTAGAAAGTGACAGAAAGTGAATGCTTCTGCCAGAGTGATCAATAAGGGCTTCACTTCCAAGAAGTGACATTTGAGGTAAGACATGCCACATCGAAAAAGGACACAAACTATGGTCAGATCTGTGCTCCAAAGAAAAGTATTCCACAGATGGAAAATTACCAGAGCAAAAGTTCTGAGGTAGGTGGGAACTAGGTCATGTTTGAGGACAGGAAGGGGACCAAGGTAGTGAGGGTGAACACAGGTGACAAAGGAAGGCAACGTTAATGTTTGTGTGTTAAAAAAGATTGCTGTGTGCCGCTTGGAAAATGCATTGGAGAGGAAGAAGTATGGTGGCTGAAGAGGTAATCGGTCAAGGATGGAGATGCTGGTGGTCAGGCGTGGAGTGAGACAGACGTTTAGCGAATCTGGAAATATTTAGGAGGGAGCATGCTGAAATGAACCGGGTGTGGGGTGTGGTGAGAAGACAGAGGGAGATACTAGACTGGGAAGTTAGCTTGTTCCAGTAGCTCGAGTCTGAGATTGGAGTGGTTTAACTAAATAGTGGGTAATGGCGCTAGAGAGAAGTGCACTGATTCAAGAGTCCCCCATATGGCTACTTTTCTTTTCCACCGTCCTTCACGGGATATGGCTTGGAGTAAAACCCATACAGTCATTCCCTAGACATTTGTAAATGTCCCTCTAAAAAGCCAGAGCAGGGCAAAGCTTGGTCAAAACACAATCTCCCTTGTTCTTAACATCATCCTTCCATTGAACATACCTGAGATCACATAATCCTATTTAGGTAACCATAACAACATGTGACTCCTATTCAGATAGCAATTGATTGAACCACTGAGTCTGGGATTGCAAACATGAATGCTCATGGGCCGAGACAGGTAAATGTGAGAAGCTGCGGGGTGTAACAAGGAGGCGCAGCAACTGTGGTAAACTGTAGGGTGCTGGACCAATCAAATGCTCTTGGAGTTCAAATTGTGAAGGCTCTTCATGCATTTAAAAATGTGGCCCGCGGGCTTCCCTGGTGGTACAGTGGTTAAGAATCCACCTGCCAATGCAAGGGACACGGGTTCGAGCCCTGGTCCAGGAAGATCCCACATGCCATGGAGAAACTAAGCCCATGCGCCACAACTACTGAGCCTGCAAGCCTAGAGCCCGTGCTCTGAGACACGAGAAGCCACTGCAATGAGAAGCCCGTGCACGGCAACAAAGAGTAGCCCACACTCAACATAACTAGAGAAAGCCCGTGTGAAGTAACGAAGACCCAGCGCAGCCAAAAATAAATAAATAAAGAGATAACTTTAAAAAAAAAAAAAAAAATGTGGCCCGCAAGTCCTATTTAGCCTGTGGGTCACCTATTTGCTGGCCCCAGAGATCTTTTAATGTAAACTCTCCATTCAGTCTTATGCCAAATCTTGGAGTGATAAACACATAGAACAAGGCAGGACAACGTGTCTTAGTGGAGTCATTTAAAAACTGAATCCTTTTGAAAATGAATGAAGAGTCCTCACTAATTCTGGCCACCCCAGATTTACCAGGGTTTGGGAGGCCTTTGCATATAGGGGAAAATCGGGGACTTTTTCTCTTTGCTCAAGAAAATCTTCTTACTGGAGCTTTTGCCCATTTGAGAGAAGAGGGTGTCACTTTACAGATCACTTAGCAAGAACTGTGCCACGAGGAGGTGTATACTGGGCGCCCAGAGACAGAATGTTTCACCAGAGGACTCCTTACCAAGAGGTGCCACTCCCTAGTGGTCAGTGAAGGCTCGGGCTGAAGCAAGTGGCTTTTCAAGAAATGATGCCTTGTTTTCATTTGCTTTTTGTGTTGGTTGCTGCCCCAGGTTGGTATCTATAACTTTAGACTCATATCCTATAACTTTTCTTTTTATAATTAAAAAAAAGACATCTATTTATTTATTTATTTTTGGCTGCGTTGGGTCTTTGTTGCTGCACGCGGGCTTTCTCTAGTTGCAGCGAGTGAGGGCTACTCTTCGTTGCGGTGCGCGGGCTTCTCATCGAGGTGGCTTCTCTTGTTGCAGAGCACGGGCTCTAGGCGCGCAGGCTTCAGTAGTTGCGGCGTTGTTTGATTTTTTTAAAAATGAGTATGTATTACATTAAACTAAAAAAATAAAACCCAAGAATTTAAAAATTAATTATCCAAATTTTGAATGCATAATACCAAGACATTTGTATAAGTGATTTTTTTCCCCTCACTGTTGCATGGGTTGATTTCATTAAAAAAAACTCAATTGATGAATTTAGCTATTTGCTTTAGAATCAGTTGCCTCTGGAACAGGATAAAAGCCAAACTGTTATTATTGCCAACAAAAAGTCATGTAAGATATGTTAAAATTCTAAGAATAAATGATGGGTGTCTTAAAACTGAAAAAGTTCTCTAAGATAATTTCCAGCTTCTTAGTTAGCCATGATTAGACTTGATACTTCCAATAAAGATGAATAATAATATTTGGAAAAACAACAATGAACTTCTATAGCTGTGCTCCTCAATATGGTAACCACCATCCACTCATGGTCATTAACCACTTGAATATGGCTAGTCTGAACTGAGATGCAGTTTAAGTGTAAAATACATACTGGATTTTGAAGACTTAAAGTGAATAAAAGAATATAAAATATATTATTAATATTTAAAAATACTGATTATATATTTTAGTGATGATATTTTGAATCCATTGAGTTAAATAGAATATAGTATCAAAATTAATTTCACCTTAATAAAAAAACTTTTAACAAAGTAGTTACTAGAAAATTTTAAATTACATATTAGACAGGGCTGTTCTGTAGTCCTCGAAATTCTGTAAACGGAATTTTTCTTAAGGTATGGAATACTCTACTTGAATCCACTACTCCTGTCTTATATATGCATCTCTCTTTTTGAAATTGAAATTACAGATGAATTGATCACATCAACTCAGCAGGTGGGACATTTAGTAAAGTCAGGATCTAATGAAGTCTAAGAAAGACTTTATTAATTTGTTCTGTTTTGCTATTTTTGTGTGTTTGGGTGAAGATTTTTATCTTAAACCTGGGGTCACAAACTATAGACTCTCAGATGCATTTGGTGTCCAGCATGTTTTGAATATTAGAAGAGTTTACATAAAAATCTCCATTTTAGGATCCTCACAAAAAATAAGAAGATCTGGCAACTCAGCATACATTCCCATGAGTTGAGTAGTGGCTGCCCTGAAACAAGCTTTCAGTTTCACCACAGTCCCCACTACTCCCTTATGTCCTACGCCCAGGTGTTGGACATTATATTACAATTTTCACTAAAAGAATTCAACCAGTTGTTTTTCACATCTTCTCTTGTCCTTGGGTACAAATATGTAGGCTCTTCAATCTCCATCATTCTATGAAGTCACATGCCAGGATTTTAAAATAGCTTTCAGTAATTTTTCACTATTTCTCCCTATGATCCAGCTATGGGCCTACCACTATTTTTATACTTTTTATTTCGAGTTACTGATGTAATTTCACAAAATGGAGCATTCATTTTGTAATTATTCTGACTGGAAATGCCAACTCTACTTATTTAAATAACAATTTGATGGATGTGTTGATATGCTCCTAAAATAATTGTCCTCTTTCCTAGAAATTATTATATATTCAAGGTATTGAGCTGTTTTTCAGAATACACCTTTAGTGGGAAACTTAGTATTCCTAAGTTTCTCAGCACATAAAAATATACTGAAGAACCTAAAATCAATTCATTCTTTAATGTGATGGCAAAGAGGCATCGTCAAACGCAGAAATGCACTGTTGACATGGCCCAACCTGTAGAATTGAATAGAAAATCTGAACCAATGAAATGACATGTAATTGTAAATTTTCTAATGCATACAGTGTCACAAAATAATAAGGTCTTGATAAGTAGGTCAGTAGTATCTAACTGAGCTACTTCAGTTAGCAAAAAGGAATCATTTTATTCATTTATTCATTCAACAAATATTTATTAAGGGCCTACTATGGCCAGACACTGTTCTTGGCCCCATCATATCAGAGTCCTAAAGGAAGTGAGTAAACGGGAAATGTGGCTATCCAGGGAAGATGCTTTTGGACAGGGAGTATGGTCAAGGCAAAGGCCCTGAGGCAGGACCTGCTTGATATGTCTAAGGAACAGAAAGGCTTGTGTGGCTTGAGCAGAAGGGAGTGAAGGCAAGCGTAGAGGAATATGAGGCCAGATAATAAATGGAGACACCTATCATGTGGGGCTTGGAGGCCAGCATATGAACTTGGCTTTCACTCTGTGCGAGATGAAAAGCTATTATAGGATTTTGAGAAAAAACATGGTGTTACCTGATTTCAGCTTTAGCACATTGTCACCTCTGCTCCGAGTTGCTCAATCATGTAAAATGTGCGTATCAGTATTTTCTAACATAATCTAAATAGCCCCCGTATTAGTTTTCTTTTGCTGCTGTAACAGATTACCACAAACTTGGTGGTGACTAAGACAGCATAGATTTATGACCTCACAGTTCTGCAGTTAGCACTCTGACACAGGTCTCACTGGGCTAACATCAAAGTATTGACATTCATCATACCTCCTTCTGATTCTCTTTTTCTGCCTCCTTCTTCCACTTTTAAGGACCCTTGGGACTATATTGGTCTCATCCAGATAACCCAGGATCATCTCCCCATCTCAAGATCCCTAACTTAATCACTCTGGCAAGGTCCCTTTTGCCATGTAAGGTAACATATTCAGAGGTTCTGGGGAATAGGAAGTGGGCATCTTTGGGTGAGGCCATTATTCTATCACAACCCTCAAGCACCATACTTTGCTAAATAACCACAATCCCCCCACCCCAGCACACACATATATCCCTCATGGAGTGCAAATTTCAGCTATGGAGAAAAAAATTCTGAATAAGACTTCGAAATGCTGTTCCAGAGGAAAAGTGATGAGCAGAAGTTTAAAGTTTTCCATTTACAAATTTCATGCTTCTGAAATTTTCAGATCATTTCTTAATTGTGACCTAAAGGACACATTTGGAAGCAGAAGAGAATTTGTTGATATACGAAAGAGCATGGTGGAGTATCTATGACTGGAGAAAACCTTGCCAACATATTCAGAAACAGATTCATGAAATAACTGAGTCAAGAAAGTCTCCTTGGATGGAGACAAAAGAAAAAAAAAAGAAAAAGAGAGAGAGAAGCATTAATTCTCCAGCACTTCAGAGTTAGAGGGCGCCATCAGACAAGGCGCAGGGGCTGGCAGACAGAACTGGGCTTGAGTGCCCTGAAATGCTAAGAGCTGAAGGGAAAAAGGAACATGGGCAAGGCACTGAAACGGCTTCCTTCCTCTTCCTGGAGACATCACACCTGCTATTAGGCTGGGAGTGCCTGGTGTGGGAGAGAAGAAGCAGGTAAAAAGCCCTATTCATCATTGTATGAGAGCATTCATATACATATTCTCTTACTGTGAATGACCACTGCAATGTCTTTTAAGTTTTGTTGTTCATTTCAAAAAAATAACAATACAACAATACCTGGTCCACTCCCTAGCACTTGATAATTGCTTGACCAACTAAATTGGAACAGAATTTTAATTTGAGAGTGGAGAGGCAACAGGACCTGAATTCAGGGCACTGTCTTATTCCTTCCTCTTTCCAAAGAAGTTGAGAGTCTAGCCTTAGTCTACCTTAGCTAAAATCTTCACCGTAAAGAAGAGGCCCAGCTGAAATTCAAGGGCAGCAGAGAACAAATAAAAGAGAGGGAAAGCAGGAAAGATAGAAAAACAGAGTTGAAGTGGGCCAGCCCAGTAGGGAGTATAATGGCTTTTGTCTCTGAATGTATTGTGACTTCGAGCACTGAGTAATTTCCTGGCACTGCAGGGCTAGATAGGAGTTGTATGGAATAGTGTCATTTAGGAAACTATTTTTACTCACATTTCATGCATCCTGTCTAATAAAACTTATAATGAGTTGATGTAAAAAGAAATCCTACGTTTCCCATGACAGTAAATGGCAAATCTTTGTTAAAATAATGGCCAATAATCTAAATCACTTATCTCTTAAATACAGTGATCTGCTCCCTGGCTTAGTTCAGCCAAAGAGGCTTCTAATCAAACAGCAGTTGACTTCCAGCTTCAGAGGAGGTGAGTTGCTTGCCCAAGTGGTCACGTGACCAGTAAGAGCCAGACCTGGGATGTAAGTCAAGGTCTGCTTGGTTCAAAAGTCCATTTCTGATGTGGTCCCTCTCTTTTCTCCCCAGAACTAGTAGTAGTTTGGTGAGGGCCTTCTCAAAATTTGAAATTCTGAGGACTTTTACCTTTCCCAATTTTTACCCCAAAGGACTTCACTCTGAATCATGAACTCATCTCTATCATTTAAGAATACGTGATTTGGATCCATCAAGTTTGGGGTTCAAATCCTGACTCTACCACTTATTAGCTGTGTAATTTTAGGCCAGTTGGACTTTCTGTGCCTTAGTTTTCTTATGTGTGACATGGAAGTGATAATAATACTACCCCTTGCTCCAGAGCTATTGTGAGGAGTAAATGAAAAAAATTCATGTGAAAGAATATCCTATAAATGGTCATTAATATTAGTTATTATTCATTCAACAAATGCATATCAGGTACTCTTATTTAGTGTCCAAAATAGATACATTCCTTGCAGTTAAAGTTTGTGGTTTCCCGGGGAGTCACACAAGTGAAAGGAAATTATAACACAATGTGTCCAATGTCATGATGGCGTGACATGGAAACACTGAGGAGTATCTAATCTAACCTGGGCAGGTCAGGGCAGGCTTTCTGAAGGAAGTGGTATCTAAGAGGGAACAAAAGAATGGGTAGAATTTGGGGAAGCAAAAAGTATTTTAGAAACAATTTATATAATTATCCAGAGATGATCAAGAGAAATGGAAAGCAGGTCAGGATAATTGGAACAGAGATCGTGAAGAGAGTTTCTCAAAGGTGATACAAGACTAGTGTATGCACAGCATCCTCCTGGTCCCCTCCTGTTCTTTTCTTACTGTGGATGGCCACTGCAATAATCTTTATGCTTTGCTGTACATTTTTAAAAATGGTTATATCACATGCTCTTAGTTTGGTTCTTCTGCAAGCAGAACCCAAGAGAAGGGTTCCAGTGCAAGTAGATTTATTTGGGAGGTGATCCCAGAAAGCTCCAGTAGGGGGATAACGAAATGAGAAGTGGAAGGCAGCTAATAAAAAGGCGCGTCATCAAGCATGTAAGCCGTGAGGGCAACCAGAGCTCAGTCCCACTGGGACTCAAGCACCCAATGCAGAAGCACATCTCGAGTTACCAAGGGTGAAGAGGTTGAGCTGTTTAACCACCAGGTCCCTGTCGGCCACCAGTGGAGGGCTGCATCCAGGGCCATGAACTCTCTGGCACTCTGGCTCTCCCTGAGCACAGGCCATGCTGCCACCCTGGCAGAGCTGGAAATGCTCTCAGTAAGTAGCCTTCTGCACGTAGAGGTGGGTATGGATGGAATGGGGGCAGGACACTTAGCATCTGTACACATTTATAAACAAGTTTGGAAACCAAAAAAAAAAAAAAAAGAAAAGGAAAGGAAAGAAAAAGACCAACCCTGCCTAGGAGATAGTTCTCCAGGGTCCCTTGCATTCCTATACATCTTGTAAGCGAAGGTAATGGCTGCTTTGGGACCCCATTATGTATCAGTTGCTGGAAAAATCCAAGATGCACTTATTTTACAGGTGTCTACTGAGGACATCCTTAGACACAGGGCAAGGCAGTGGGGCTCTCACGGAACATTGTCCTTGCCCTCATGGTGTTTACTGCTTCATAGGGAAATATACTAGTCAAGTAAATACTCACAGAAGTATAACATTGTAAGTGTAATAGGAGGCATGGAAAAGAGGCCAACCGGTCTGTGAGAGCACTTAAATGGGACATGTGACTTAGTCAGGCTTCCCTGAGGAAGAACTACATGAGAAGCAATCTTCAGAATGAATAGGAATTAAACAGAGAGAGAGAGAGAACTCCAAGTAGCGAGAACAGCAAGTGCAAAGGCCCTGTAGCAAGAAAGAATATAGTGGAGAGAAGGGACTGAGAAGAGGCCCAAATGACAGGAGCTGAAGGGGGAGTAGAAAGAGAGACTAGGAGGGAGGGAGACTCAAGAGGGAGGAGATATGGGAACATACGTATATGTATAACTGATCCACTTTGTTATAAAGCAGAAACTAACACACAGTTGTAAAGCAATTATACTCCAATAAAGATGTAAAAAAATAAATAAATAATAAATTAAAAAAAATAAAAGTCCATTCGTGACCAAAAAAAAAAAAAAGAGAGACTAGGCTGTAAAGGAGGTGGCGGTAGCGCTGGGTAGATCCTACAGCGTCTGTGAGCCATGTTAGAAAGTCTTGTTTAGCAGCCAGTATAATAAAGCTAATTTACCCCTCTGGAGCAAAGTTCAGGCAGGCTTACTGCTCATTTTACAAGGTTTGGGTTTCCTAAGCTCAAGCTTCCTCAAATATGATGCAAAGTCACTGCACGCATACCATTCACATGGACCCCTCTGCATCACCCCCCATAGGACTCAGGAGCAAGGGGACCCATATGAACATGAAGCGCATGTTGTTTGCTGTGCTGGGGGGGGGGTCATAGAGTCCTAAAGAGAAATGTGTGATTTCCACCAAAGAGCCTTACTTATTATGTAGGGGCATCTGCATTGGCTCCTGGCTTTAAGAGGCTCTGAAACCGAGAGGGTGAACGGATAGCTAAATGACCAGCTGTAGTGAATCAGGAGAGGCAGCATGAGACAGTGGGTAAGAGTATGGACTGTGGAGCCAAACTGCCTGCGTTCAGATACTGGTTTTGTATGTATCACTCTGGGCAAAATGAATTAACTTGTCTGTTCTGATTTTTGTCACCTATAAAATATGGATTTGTCATTTATGAAATATGGATGAAAACAACAGGTGCCTCATAGGCACTATTAAATACATAAAGTGCTTGGCTAGTGCTTGGTAGTCAGTCAGGTCTCTATCAGTGTTAGTCATGCTACTATAATGATGATGTGGGCCAGACAGACGTTGACACAAAGAGCAGTCATAACTCAGGAGAAATCCAAACTGAGAAAGCTTGGGATAACCTTTGTCAAGGAGCTAACATTCCTTCTAGAGGACTCAAGGGAAAGGGCATTACATCAGAGGAAACAGCATTAGCGAAAGCCTAGAAGTATAAAAATATGGCATTTCTTAAAGACCAAGTATTCGTACGGCTCGAAGAGTGTGAGGAGGAAATGGCCAGAGGTGAGTCATGAAAACGTAGGTGGAATCACATCCTGAAGGGTCTGTGCATCTCAAGCCTTACTGCTCAGCAAGCAGTTTCCCTAATATACACTGTCTCCTTGGCTTGCATTGTCTTGATCTCCTTTGCCTCCCATAGTTTAAGATTCAACCAGGCTTCCCCTTCTCCAGTTCGCCATCCTTGAAAGCCACAGCCAGTGTTAGCTTCTTCTCCTCTGTGCATCAGTTAGCATTTTTCCAGTTGAAAATAACAGGAACCCAACCCAAAATGACTTAAGAGGAAAAAGAACTTCCTTAAAATATGAACTCTTTAAGAAAGTAGATCTAATATTACTTTAGGTGCAGCTTGATCCATGATTCAAACAATGTGAAGAGGACTCGGTTTCTCTCTGGTTTTCTCTATATGGTTACATTCTCAGGAAGCCTCCCTCCAACATGGCTGCAAGATGGCTACCAACAAATCCCAGGGCTATATCTTCCAGGGTCATTTCCCAGCATTCCATTAAAAAGTCCTGAGATTCAATCTGATTGGACTGGTTTGGGTCACGTGTTCACTCTGAACCAACCACTAAGGCCAGTGGAATGAGATACGATGATTGACTTAAAGTTGGGTTACTGCCTTTCACCTTGGTTGGGAACACAGCCCCACTAAGACCAGTAGAGAAAGAGGTGGAATTGCAATGCAAATCTGTACTAAAAATGGGACCCTTGAAGCAAGGATGAGAAAAGATTAGGTGGTAGACAACAAATGTCCACCACAGGTTTTATCACTCCTCTTATGACACGGCATTATCGTTCACTGTGCAGGTATTTATCTCCTCAACTAGATGGTGGGTTTCTTGAGGACAAGTGCCTGGTCTTAATTGATCTTTGGTGCCCAGTGCCTATCATAGTACCTGACACATAGTAGGTGCTCAGTCAAATTTCAGTGAGTGAATGAAAGCTTTGCTAAGTGGATTAGACTTTCTCCTGTAGAAACTGAAAAAGATCACCAAAAGTTGTAAGTAAATTCAGAATGAATATACACAGTTTTGAGCTTAATAAAGATAGCTTTATGCCTAACAGACTGGCAAAGTTAATAAAGTTTGATAATACCTAGTATTATAAAGATGTGAGGAAATACACACTGTCAGACAGTGTTAGGGGAGATGCTGGTGACCCCCGAGGTTACTGCGCAATTAGTTAAGTGGTCACACCAGTCTCAATTTGTATACGGGGACACAGTGCATCCTCATCTTAATTTTTAAAATTCACTGTTTAGAATATAGTTGTTTACATGCTATTAAAATATCCTAAAAGGAAAATAGATAAAATCCTGTGGGGTAATGCAAAGGTTAGTGGACAGATTGCTGGCCCCAATGCTATCATTAAATAGCTGTAGCACCTTGTGCAAGGTTTGGATCTACAGTTGTCACATCTGCAAAGTGGGATAATGGTACTGTATTCCTTCATAATTTCATCGGGTTGTTAGGAGGATCAAGTGATATAAAATACTCTGTAAAGCACAGTAAGATGCTTTCAAAAAACCGCAAGCAGTTACTGTGGCCGAGGGGAGTGAGCAAGGGGAGTGGTCACATAGGAAGGACTGTAAATCTTATGGGGAATGGCTAGGATTTTAGAGGTATTCTCAGTAAGGTGGGGCATCATTTAACTACAGCTGCAACAATGCTGTGTAACAAAGCACCTCAAAACTCAGTGGCACACAACAGTAAGCATTTGTTTCTGGCTCATGTATCTGTGGGTTGGCCTGTGGTTAGCTGATCTAGCCTGGTTTGTCTCCAGGCTATATGTTGGGTTCAGGCTCTGTTTTTCCTGCCTCTCACCATACTTTAACACTGAGGACATGCCCAAGCCCAAATGTACATTTCAAGACCTATGTCTGCTCACATCCCATGGGTTAAAGCAAGTCGTATGTCCATGCCATGGTGTGGAGATACAGACACTGCTTCTAATAGAAGGAACTGTAAAATCACATGGCAAAGGACTTGAAGATAGGGAAGGGTAAAGAAGTAGGGACATTAAGTCCACATCCCACATCTAAGAAAACTTTGGGGAATTGTGCAGAAAAGATATATGACTTGCTTACATTTGAAAAAGACTACTCTAGCTGCTGTAAGGAGAACAGACTAGAGGGAGGCAAAGGATATCCACTAGGTGGCTAATTGAATATCCTTGCCAAACCTTGGTATTGTCAGATTTTACATTTGCTTCCAACCTCAGTTAGGTGCAAAATGCTATCTAATGCTTGTTCTTAATTTGATTTTTGTTATAAGTCTAAACCTCAAAAGACACAAAGATTGTTCAGTAGTTTGCTTATTGTTTTGTTTTTGGTGAAAAAGTGAATCACAGCTGTTCTAAGCATAGGTTTTGTGGTTCAAGAAACCTAGGTTTGAATCAAAGCCCCTCCAGTTAGTAGCAATGTGACCTTGGGAAAATTACTTTTCTGCACTTTGGTTTTCTTTTCTGTATAAAGAGATTAATAATAATAATACCACCTCACTCAGGGATTGGTAAGAAGATCCCATGAGATAATGTATGTAAAATGCCATTTAGTGCTTGGCCATAAGGAGCAATTAACACCATACATGTTACTATAATAAATATATTTATACTTCAATATTCAGCGCTAGTGTAGTTAAATTACAGAGAACAAAGAAAGATTGTCACATTACCACAATTATGTCATACACCAGCTCTAGATAGCTTTAGAAACATTTCAATCATGAAACAGTTTCATAGCATGGAAATAAATCTACAGATAAAGGCACAACTAAATGAGTGAATATGTTTTTACAACATCACTCTATAAAAGGGGATATACTGTTTTATGTGAGGTTTAGCATATCATTATCCTTTGTTGAACTTCCTTCCTTGCAGGATATATGCTTGTTTGGTTTGCAAAAGACTTGGGAGGGGTGACTGGGCAGGCAGTCAAACCAAAAAAAAAAAGAAAAAAAGAAAGAAAGAAATTCAAAGCCAAACTAGTCTCCTGAAGAAACAATAACAAAGCTTGAAGTGACCTGATTATATAGATACATCAATGAAATGAGACAAGGTACGCTCCGGTTATGTAATCTTCAAATTGCTACCTGTCATTGGGTAATCTTAATGGGGTTGCACAGGCAGTATGGCAAAAGGAATTCAAGTTACCCTTTGGGTGTGCACCTTCTGCTCCTTGGACAGGAGTAATCAACCAGAGGAAGACTTACACCATCTTCCTGTCTTCTTCCATTGTAAAGTGTAACGAATAGCATTTGCATTTTTAAAAATTTAGCAAGTATTTGTTGAAAAGCCTGATACTGTGGAAGGAGCTAGGGAGTAAGAAGGACACAGCTGCTGCCCCCGTGGGCTCCTGAAGCAGAGGGAACCACACCATTAGGGCCGTCCTGAGTTGAGGGCTGTGTTTCTTGGGCAAGAGTCCTTGAGAACAAGACTGCGCTCAATTGCAGATTGAAAATCCTATGTATCTTCAAATCAGGCTAAAGTATTAAATTAACTTATCAGGAAGCATCAGAGTTTGAGAGAAAGAAAACAGGTTGTAGAGTCAGGAAGACTTTTTAAATCTGGCTTTAAATCTTAGCTCTGTCACTTCCTAGCTGTGTTACTTTGGTCATCTAATTTCTGGGCCTCGGTTTCCTCACTGGTAGAATGAGGTCGCTGACAGCATTTGCTCCATGGGATAATTGTGAGAATCTAAGAGATGAAGTGTCCAGCCTGCGATAAGTGTTTGGTAGAGGAGTGCTGTCAAATAGGAATATATTACTGACTTCTCATGGTAGTGGGAGGAAAACACTCAGGGGTAACTACCAGAGGTGGTGTGGGTCAGTGCAAGAGCCCTGGCATAGACTGGCAGGGGTCAGGTCCAAGTACTGCCTCCTCCAGCAGTGTGACTTTCCTGGCTGTATTATATAGTCCAAACTTCAGTTGCCTCTTCTGTGAAATGGGAGTAATAATGTTATCTTCCTTGTGAGTTTGTTTTGATGTTTAAATGATGTCAAAAGCTGAGAGCAATGCCTGGCACATAGAAAGTGCTCCATAAATGTTAGCCCTTGTTAGCATGATGCTGGCAGGATGGCGTGATGATCCTCTGTACTCAGGGTCGGTGATTCTCTTACTGAGAAGGCAGACACACTGGAAGTGGAACAGCGTGGTTAAGGGCATGGACTTCGGTGCAAAAAGCCTGGATTCACATCTTGCCTCTGTTCTTTGCTTGGTGACCTCTCTAAGCCTCAGTTACGTCATTTGTAAACTGGGCATACTAATAGTACCGATAACACTGGGTCTTGTCTTCTTTTCAGGGTTAAATGAGTCAAATTAAACATTTGCAGTTGGTACATAGTAAGTGCTTAGTACACGTAAGCTATTATAATTGCCTTAGAATCCATCATCATTATGGACAAGGGGTTCATGGTTTGACAGAGAACATGCAAAGACAAGTGGCCAAACTTTCAGTGGGTTTTGCTACTCAATAAAATCTTTATTTTCTATAACTTTACCAGTGAGAAAAGCTTTAGAAACAAGAATTTCCCAACCCACCCATATCAGACCAGACATGGAAAGGACATTAGCAACAGAACATACAAGCCTTTCATGTGAGGGTGAAGAAATCCAAATTAGAGACCTGAAGGGTCATGGCCAAAGTCTTGAAGCCATTTCATAGTGGACGTGGACTTGAACCCAGTTCTCTTGTTGTTCAACCTCAGGGGATCCCTGAAGACAGCAGTTCAAAAACCAGTGTGAGGGATTTCCCGGGTGGTGCAGTGGTTAAGAATCCTCCTGCCAATGCAGGGAACACGGGTTCAAGCCCTGGTCAGGGAAGATCCCACAGGCCGTGAAGCAACTAAGCCCGTGAGCCATAACTATTGAGCCTGTGTGTCACAACTACTGAAGCCCGCGTGCCTAGAGCCCGTGCTCCGCAACAAGAGAAGCCACCACAATAAGGCTGTGCACCGCAACGAAGAGTAGTCCCCCCTGGCTGCAGACAGAGAAAGCCTGCACGCAGCAACGAAGACCCAATGCATCCAAAAATAAATAAATAAATTTATTAAAAACCCCCTGAAAACCAGTGTGAAACAATCATGGAAAACATAGAGTAAGAGATTTGGGGTGACTGAATGGGGAGGAAAAAGACTCTTGTGATCCCTTTCTATCCAGTTTTGAGGTGCTAGGCAGTTTAGGCTGATGATTAAAAGTAGGAGCATAGGGCTTCCCTGGTGGCGCAGTGGTTGAGAGTCTGCCTGCCGATGCAGCGGACGCGGGTTCGTGTCCCGGTCCGGGAAGAGCCCACATGCCACGGAGCGGCTGGGCCCGTGAGCCATGGACGCTGAGCCTGCGTGTCTGGAGCCTGTGCTCCGCAACGGGAGAGGCCACAACAGTGAGAGGCCCACGTACTGCAAAAAAAAAGAGTAGGAGCTTAAGTGTGACGTCAGATGGAGTCCAGAGCTATTGTATTTCTATCTGCGAAAACTTGGCTGAGTTGCTTAACTTCCACAAGCCTCAATTTCTACATCTGTAAAATGTACCCAATAATAGTACCCATAGCAAGGATAGAATGAGCTATTTGTAAAGTGCTTAGGATAAACTGTGACAAATTAGAGTAGGCGAAGGGATGTGATCAGCTTTGTCATTTGGAAGAATAACATGGAAAAGTGGGCTGGATGAAGGGGAAACAATTCACATGCGTGAATTCTCTGTTCATGGAGGTTTTTAAGAAATCAGATCCCCTTGCTTCCATTTTTTATTTATTTTATTTTTAATATTTATTTATTTGGCTGTGCTGGGTCTTAGCTGCGGCATGGGGGATCTTTAGTTGCAGCATGCAGACATGCGGGATCTAGTTCCCTGACCAGGGATTGAAACCGGGCTCCCTGCATTGGGAGCACAGAGTCTTAACCACTGGACCACCAGGGAAGTCCCTGCTTCCACTTTTTAAATACAAGGTTTTTATTTCTTTTTTTGAAGCGCTGATTCATAGTGGGAATTATAGATCTAAAATATTCTGTCTACATCTTTAGGAAGCCAGTCATTCATTCCATTATTCTGCATTTAAAAAATTTTTTCATTATTCACCACTGGAGTACCCAAGCTGGACTTTGAGATGGTGGCTCTCTACTCCCTGATAATTTATGCCAAAGACGATCAAGGGGCAACAGCCTCACAGACCATTTTAATCCAGACTGCAGTTGTGAATGAGACACCCATCTTCATCGGATCCCTTGCTCAAAGAGACCAAGGTACAGAGCTGTTCTCTTGAGGAAGGAAGGACACTGTGGACATATGTATGTTGGCATCATGCCCTGTGTCCTCTAATAGTGTCACGGTTATAAGAGTGATAAGGTGAATAATGATAACAAAAATAATGATACATGACTGCCACTTACAGGGCACTATGTAGCAGGCACTATGCTAAGAGCAACAGATGGATTAGTTTATTTAATGCTGAGAGCACTGGAGGTACGTTCTATTTGCATTCCATTGCATAGATGAGTCACCAGGCTTAGAAAGGTGAAGTAACTTGCTCACTGTTAAGAATTATTCATTTGTCTGTTTATTATGTATTAAAATTATTCCTTTATTTGTGTGATGATTTAATGAACAGCATGTCTATGTCACTGAGTTAGATGCTTCATGAAGGCAGGGATCAAGTCCTTTTTGTGCTCTGTCTCTCTCTCTCCCTCTCTCTCTTTTTCTGTCTCCCAATCCCTTTCTATTTGATTTTCACCACATATGAATCTCTTTTTCTCACTCTCTTCTCATTTATTCTCAACTCTGCCTTTTGCTAGGTAGTCAAATATTTAACAGCTATGTGTGGACGATCCATGTTCTTTATTAAAAGCGTAAGCATTTGAGGCTTAGATGTGGGGATGGTCACTGACTAGGGACAGTTACTCATCCTGCCTGAGCCTCAAGTGTCCCCAGTAGTTAAACTGAGATATTAGTCCCTTCTTGATGAAAGTCACCTGACAGAGTGTGTTCACAGGCCAACCCTAGTGCCAGGCACACAGGAGGTGCTGAATACATGTTCGTTTCCTTCTATTCCCTGTTCCAAGCAGAGGATAAACTCCTCAAGGGCAGATCCAATGTGAACTCATACTCTTCTGACTTCTAAATCAGTGAGCCTGGTGCCAGGTTGCTGGTGGACACGCCATGCACCTTTGCTTATGGGATGCCCCAGCCAGTGCGCTGACTAGAGTCCAAGCAGGCTGTGGATGCCTTTGCTGCACAAATCCTGTCCCCTTGGCAAAATGGTGCAGCAGCTTCTCTGGGGGTGGGTCCTCTCCTCCAGCACTAAGGGGTCTCCCTCTGCCCCAGTGTTCCTGACCCCTGAAGAGTGGTTTGACTAGTAAATATGTAAGTTTATGGTCCCCAATGTTTTAAAAATGGATAGAAAGAAGGCAGACTTAAGGAAAGACATTAATAGTCAGACAATAATAGTACCCAATAATGTATTAGCTGTGTAACCTTGAGTTACTTACTCTTTCTGATCCTCAGTAATAATGGAAATAATAGTCACCAATGGTTTTGAGTGCTTAGCAGTTATAAGCACTCATGAAACGTTCAATATTGTTTTTACTTAAATTTATATACCTCTTTGCTCTATACCTGATACACGACAGGCACTTGATAAACGATGTCTATTATTATGATGATGATTAATGGGAATCACCCTATAAAAACATCTGCACAGAGCAAGCACAATGCATTGTTTGATCTAAGATCCAGGATTGAACGAGGAGCTTCTGGGCTTATGATGGTGACGCTCATTCAAGGACGTCTATTTTACATTTTCTGGCGGCTACTGAGATTGATATCCTAGAAGACACTGCCCCCGGCACAGTCATTTACAGAGCAGCGGCCAAGGATCCAGAGGATGCCGTTTTCGAGGTAATTTATGCTTTGGGGCAGAGACTATCAGTGCCTGGTGGTTTTATGTGGCACTGTGTTCCCAAATAGAGTCATGGAGATAACCAGATCAATTATGCCCACAATTCATGTTCCAAACATAACTCTTGCCTCAATTATGAGGACATTTCAGGGGAAAATGAAAGAAGCCTGGGTTGTCTGAGTAATTTCTTCCCTTCTGGTACATTTCACTGTGCGCAGGCAGGCCCAGCCTGATCCTTAGGTAACTTTTGTCAAAAGATGCCAAGCATTTCATTTCATTCTTGGGGATTTTGGCTACACATACTGTTGCGAAACAGTACAACTTCCTGGCAGAATTAACTTGTATTTCAAAGCACTAGGTCTGGTCCTCAGGCTTGATAATGCCCCAAGAATGAACTTGAATAGGTGTCCTCTAGGTACAGATACCATGGGAGGGGGATGAAACTGTGGATTTTGTGCCAAGAGGCTTGGATTTAAGTCCCAACTTTACTGCTCTAAGTCCTTTTTTTTTACGGTACGCGGGCCTCTCACTGTTGTGGCCTCTCCCGTTGCGGAGCACAGGCTCCGGACGCGCAGGCTCAGCGGCCATGGCTCACGGGCCCAGCCGCTCCGCGGCATGTGGGATCTTCCCGGACCAGGGCACGAACCCGTGTCCCCTGCATCGGCAGGCGGACTCTCAATCACTGCGCCACCAGGGAAGCCCTGCTCTAAGTCTTTTACACGCCTGCTTCTCTGCTTCAGCTGTAAAATTGGGAAAATGATATCTGCTTTGTCTTCTCTCATACTGCTTTCTCTCATGTTATAATGGACTTAAAAGTAGTTTTTCAACTGTAAAATATCTTGCAAATGACAGGATTTATATTACTGTCTTAATTTTTGATGTCATATGGAATCGTTATGACGTTATTAGGCTGTAACATTTTTAGCTAATGGATTGATAGACAAGAATATCATGGCCTTAAATTTTTAATGTGGTACGACTTTTCTAAATTGGTGAAAAATTAGAGAATCGTTCATGCTGATGCTGTACTTTCAACATTTACAATTTACTGGTAATGCTACTGGGTCCTTATCCAAGGCAACTTGACTTTTACAAAATTTTCTTTAAACAATAGATGGCCACTAATATCTGAGGCATTGTCCGTATGGTTTTATAAGGTATTGAACACACTCAAGTAATTACACGAATGAACACTGCTGTTGTCAAGTTCCCCCCCCCCCACACACACACATTTGTCTTATCCTCCTCCCAAGAGCACAATACCACATCCAGGATGGGACTGGAAAGGTCACAGCTTCCTTTACAACATGCGGTTAAGCCACCTAAGCATGCATATTGCTCCAAATCAACCTGTTCGAGATTACGGTGCTGAGTCCAGCACTGAGCAACTCCAGCCACACGGGCACCAGATATCATATTGCAATTGCTTCCCTGGTGTTCTGCATGGCAGGTCACCCACCACGTTGACATTTTAGTGTGGAAAACACATCACAGTCCAACAGGGCTTCGCTGTGACTTTAATATGCAATCACAGTGACTTACTAGCCAGTGAATGCAAGTAATTCATTTCACGTGAAAGACTCCCAAATGCCTGGTCGTAGAGATTAAATGCTTTTGGCCCTGACCCTATACTTTTCTCAGAAGAGAGTTGGTTGCTGGGCCATATTTGGAAGTCTCATGCAATGTTCTTTGTGAATCTTACCAAACATGGAATGACATTTCAGTGTTGATATAGGCCGTGGAAACTTACACTTAGATCCACTCCTACACACATCCTTCTAACACAGGAGATCAGACCAGATGTGTTATTCAAGTATTCATGACTGGGCAACAACTTTCATTTGCATTTGACTTCACATTGGTTCAGAGAAAAACTGGTTCTCATCTGGGAAAGAGCTTACCACTCTTTGGAGTCTGGTGTATGATGACAATGATAATGCCATTAATAACTGTTAAGTGTTTATCAGGTGACAGGCATATATCGTATATCATTGAATCCCTGTGTTAATCCCTGAAGCAGATACTACTGTCTATCATGATGTTAAGTAATGGATCAATAAGCTAATGTATTATGCCTTTAATTTATAGATGAGCATCATTAGGCTAACAGGATTAAGCAATTGGCCTAAAAAATAATCCGTGTAGTTGAAATTCAAACCCATGTTCCTTTTGCTCGAAAGCCAGTGTGTTTCTTCTCATACTACCAAAACCATACCAAAGTATATTCCACCAAACACAAGTCCCACCAGATGCTCCAAGAGAAAAATAAAACATCCTACGATCAAATGATTTAGGGCAATGATGTCTACTTATCTCCTCTGAATTTGCAATACCCAGCATATTAAATTCCCTGAGGAGTTCTCTAATAGAGAGATGTTTGTTTAATCTGATTTGTTGTAATTATTAGTCCATAGCACTTTTTAAATGAAATGTAACACCTGTTAACTTTTCATGTAATGCCTATCGAGCACCCCACAGGGTAGAAAGATTATATTAGATGCTGCTGTAAGATTGATAAAACGTGACATATCTCTGGGGTCGTTATAATGATGAAAGAGGAAATTCTAGATGAAGACCTGGCCCACAATAATTAATGTAACGCGAGTGGATTTTTATATATCTAGACTCACTATGTTCCAGGACTAAGATTTTTCATGCTGTACCACCATTGCTACTGTACATGTTCAAAGATCCCTGAAACTCTGGTTCGTGGATTGTTCTTAGAGATAGAAAAAGTAAGACCTCTTATCCTGAACAAGCTGAAAATCCAAGACTTTTCTTGGACCCATCAGGAGGAACCAGCACTCCAAAATGTGGATAGACTGGTGAATCCCAAGAGTCACAGCCAAGTTCTGCTTACTTGGAGCAGAAACTGCTAGAGCCATAAGCAGGTATAAAGACTTCTCATGGTAATTCTGATGACCTGCTGGAGGCTGAAGGTAGACTACCATGAGACAAAGTGCTGGGTGCCACAGTCTTAGGCGGACCCCACACTTTCATAGTTTTTACCACCAGGAACTCCATTTATTAGGTTTTCACAGTGAAGATTCAAAAAATATCACCTGTGTCTTGGGGTGAGCGAGAGAGAGAAAAGAATCATTGTGAAATAAACCCAGAGCTTTCTCCTAACAAAGCCTACTCTCTTGGAGAGAAGAATTTTCCTGAACCTTATCTCATCTGGATACACACACATACACACATGCCCTTAGGCAAATCATATTCAAAGTTCAGAAACCCAAAGGCAAAGAGAAAATCTTGATAGAAGCCACAGGAAAATGAACACCACACCTGTAGAGGAACAAAGGTAAGAAATACAGCAGACTTCTTGTTAGAAACTATGCAAGCGAAAAGAGAGTGGAGTGAAATATTTTAAATGCTCAAAGGAAAAAAAAAAAAATCAACAAGAAGTCTATATCCAGTGAAATTGTCCTTCAAAAGCCAAAGAGGAATAAAGACTTTTTCAGCCAAACACAAACTGAGGAAATTGATTACCAGCATACTTGACCTGCAAGAAATGTCAAAGGAAGTTCATCAGTAAGAAGGAAAATAATATAGGTAAAAAACTTGGATCTACATAAAGAAAGGAAAAGCATGAGAGAAGAAAGAAATAAAGGTAAAATAATTTTCGATTTTTAGTTCACTGAAAGATAATTTTATTTAATAGTAACAATGTAGTAGAAGATTATAGCATATTGTTAAGTGAAATGAAAGTCAGCAGTATCACAAGCAGCAGGAGAGAGGAATTGGGAATACCCTGGTATAAGCTACCTACACTGTTATTGTTGCCATTTCTAGAAAGCAATATAGTGTTATGTGAAGCTACGTTTAGGTTGGTTAAAAATGTACATTAGAGGGGCTTCCCTGGTGGTGCAGTGGTTGGGAGTCCGCCTGCTGATGCAGGGGACACGGGTTCATGCCCCAGTCCAGGAGGATACCACATGCCGCGGAGCGGCTGGGCCAGTGAGCCATGGCCGCTGGGCCTGCACGTACGGAGCCTGTGCTCCGCAACGGGACTGCGACGGGAGAGGCCACAACAGTGAGAAGCCCGCATACGGCAACAAAAAAAAAAAAAAAAAAAAAAAAAATGTACATTAGAAATTGAGGCAATAACAAAAAAATTAAGAAGTGAAACTGATATGCTAGTAAAGAAGACAAAATGGAATCGTATAAAATGTTCAGTTAAAACAAAGAGGGAAACGACAAAGGACAATTGCAATGAATAGAAAACAGTTACAAATGTGGTAGATATGAATTCAACTAATACAAATGGTCCAAATGCATCAATTCAAAGACAGAGATTGTCAGTGGATGAAGACAAAAACAAAAACAAGGCCCAACTATATAACGTCTGTAAGAAACATACTTTAAATATAGAAACACCAATAGGCTCAAAGTAAAGGGGTAGAAAAAGAAATACCATGTTAACAGCAATTTCTGGAAAGCTGGAGTAGCTATATTAATTTCAAACAGAAAGTGGGGAGTAGGCAGCTAGGGAATTTCCAGAAAGGGCAAGTCAGCAATATCTGGGGTCCATCTAGGGATGATCAAAAAATGGCTGCAGAGAGATGATCCCCCTTCTTTCCCACCCCATAGTACTGAAATCCCTGGGTGACTTGAAGCTGACCCTACTCTTCCCCACAGAGGTCTTTCCAATGCTTCCCTGGATCTCTACTGTACCCCAACTCTCCATGTCACACCCCATCCATATTACCAACCCCTCCCCCCATGTGACCATCTTAACCTTCCTGGTTCCATGGTGGTGGGAGTAGTGGTGGTAAGGGGGTTGCATGTGGCTTTCTCTATTATCTATTACATAGAGAGGCAGTTTTAGAAATCTATGTACATTGTCTCAATTCAATTTTGCTTTAAGAATCCTACTTCCTGGGGAAGTATAGATGCCTCTGACTGTCATGAACAAGAAATAGCAGGGAGAGAGCTATCTTGCTCAACATGTATTCTGTCTTTTCCTTTCTTCATGGTGAAATAAAATTCCCTCAGAGTTAGTTTTCAGAGTACTATGTTGTGTCTTACTGTGTCTATCAAAACAGTTAATTAGTAGCTTGTAAAAATAAGCCCTGGCTTTGAGGACAAGAAACGGCGGGACAGTGGGAGAGATGAGAGTAGGGTTGAGGGTGAGAAGGATGAAAGTTAGATAAAATGGGACTATTTTCATGAAATAAGATTTAATCACTCTATTTCAAGGTAAAATATCTCATACAAGGTATTCCAAAGTTAGTGACAAATCTTAGAATATAGATCTTGGATATATATCATTTCATTAATAAACTTTTACTTTCTTTTGGGCATTATGTAATAGGATAAGGAAATAATCAGCTAACTAAACCAGCATACTAATAACTTGCTGGAAAGATTTTTTTTAAATTCCAATAAAGAATAATTTCTGGAACTTTCATGGTAGCCCTTTAAAGATAAAAGATATACCATTTAATGACAAAAAGAAATCTGTTTCTATGGTTTTATTATTTTTCCCTCTTTGATAAAATATGTACAATGACTTATTGCAGCCTACAGATTTTATATGGAAATAAATAATATTTTCCGTTCAGTCAAGTATATTGACTGAAAGCTGACGATGATCAGATTTTTATGGTAAAGTGATATTTGGATCTTCTAAGAGGCATAATTAGTGATGGAATCATCAAAAGACTCAACAGTTACACTGCAGTAGAGCTTACAATTACGGACCTGAGGATTTTAATTATATACTCCTATGGTATAACTCAGCTGTAAAAACAAACATTAAAGGGAGGAAAAGATCAGTCTATTGAGTTAGAAACCAGAATATGTAAATTTTGCTTTATAATTTGGGGTGGCAATTCTGGTTTTAATGGCTTGTTTTTAAGTATAATCATTTTAGGGAAAAGGCCCATGTTTCCTTTGGATAGCATCTACACTTTCAATTTTTTAAGTGTCATTTGTGTGTGGGGGGGGGCATTCCTACAACTCAATAGCAAAAAACCCCCTAATGACCCAATTTAAAAATGGGCTAAGGACTTGAACAGACATTTTTCCAAAGACATACAATGGCCAGAAGTCTATAAAAAATGCTCAGTGTCGCTAACCATCAGGGAAATGCAAATCAAAAACACGAGTTATCATCTTATAAGGGTCAGTATGGCTGTTATAAAAGAAAACAACAACAACCAAACAAACAAAAACAAAGACAGCAAGTACTGGCAAGGATGTGGAGAAACTGGGAAGCTTGTACCCTGTTGATGGGGATGCACAATGGTGCAGCCACTATGTGAAACAGTATGGAGGTTCCTCAAAAAATTAAACTACACATGATTTAGCAATCTCACTTCTGGGTATGTATCCAAAAGATTTATTTCTGAGTTGCTCCAATGGCCTGGTCTTCTACCCTAACCTCACCTTAAAATTTCATCTCTTTGTGACACCAAGAGAAAGGGGGGAAAGGGTTAAATCCTACAATATGACATTCTTGTCAAGTTCTGGTATGTGATGAAATATATCGTTTTGGCATATACTAGCTAAATGAATTTGAGAATTGAGATAATTATCTGGGTTATTCAAGCTAAAGAAAAACTTTGCTTAGAATAGTATATAATTGGGGAAAACAGTGATTTTAAGAAAAGCTTTAATTACCTAGAAAAAAAATCTTTAATTCTCCACACAAAAGGCAGATGTTTGGAGAAAACCACAGTCATATTTTTAATAAATATTTTTTTGGAGTATTTACTTTGTAATTACATCACTTGCACCATCCTCCACAAGATGGCATGCAAGTTTGTAACATACTTTAGCCAGTAGTCATGCTCTTGCTAAATGATCTTGTAACAATTACATTGACTCACATCAGACAAGTTAGTTTTTTGCCTTACAATTTGCAAGTATATACATTCAAGCAATGTTTTCAATAGGTAAAGACCATTGCCTTTCAGAGATGCATATCAAAATGTAATTATCTGAAGAATGTGTGAATAGAAATCAGTAATTTAGGTCTATTCATACAAGGCAATTGAAGATTTGGCCATGACTAGCCTATTCAAAGTCCATGTTGTATTGAAGTTTCAAGAAAAGACAAAACAAATAAAAGTGTTCTGCTGTTCACGTTCGAAAAGACATTTTTATGAGACTGAGAAAGGAATTATAAATAAAATATTTGGGTTTTGGAGGATTTATTTCGTTCTTTTAAAGTATGCCTGAAAACATTTCCTGGGACAACTGGGAAGCAGCATGTCGATTTATCTGAATATTACTGTGGTTCTTTACCTTTGCGGCAATAATATAGTCACTTGGGATGCTTTAATAAAACACAGATGCCAGGTTCCCTCCTCAGACTAAATCAGAATCGCTGGAGGTGGGATCCAGGCATCAGTGTTTTTAAAAACTTGCCCAGGCAATCTAGCGCTATCTTAGATATCAAAGTTCTCTGAGAGTACCTACTGCGATTGCCTTCTCATTTGCTTGTGGCAGGCATCACTAATCGAACGTGACACTTTTCCAACCGGAGCTCGCGGTCTCTCTCAGTAAAATGCTCTGGGTAGCCCTTACCAATCAATTCAGAGTTGAAATGAATCCTACTTGCTATCAGAATTATCAAAGAATATGGGACAGTGAACTGTTCCGTGGAAGGTGATGGGTTTCTTAATATGGTAACTATCTCTGCTCTCTAGCCTGAGTCAGCCGAACAATTGTTTTCAGCTGCTCGTAACAGAGGACGTTTTAGAGACTGTAGGGGATAATATCCATACTCTTCCCAGATCTCCTTGGATACCTTTGTACCTTTTCTGTGTGATGCTCCCCGCTTCCTTCCGCCAACTTCAATGTGTTTTTGCTTCCTTCAGCAAGAGGAGGACGGTCCTTGGACTTTTCTTGCACTTCCAAGGGCAGGAAGCACCTGGGAATTTCCATCTCTCTGGGGTAGCCCCTAACCACTGAATGAGGGGTGCAAGGGTAGGAAAGCCCCATCTCCTTTTCTTTGAGTGGGGAAAACTCAGGGGCGTGAGGTCCCCTCCACAGCTTCCCTGTGGCATCAGGCTGAAACTGCTTCTGTGGGCTTTGGAGGTAGCAATTTGCTTGGCTTCCTCCCCTTCTCTGTCCTGTTTCCCCAACTTCCACTTTAGTCTTCCTGGAGTACTTAGTGAATAAATTTCTTGCACAGAAATTTTCACCTCTGGATCAGTTGCTGGGGAATCCCTAAGACAGAGGCTAAAATTTAAGGCTACTGGACTCTAGGAGCATCTATATAAACCATTCTTTAAATCATGCAGAGTCCACCCATCTGGTGGAAACCTGTGAAAGTGTGTGTGGTAACTAACTCTGCTTTCTAGTACAAGTTGGCCCAACAATTGTTTTCAGCTGCTGTAACAAAGGAAGTTCTAGAGACAGTATGAGATAATATCCATGCTCTTCCCAGATCCCCTTGGATACCTTTGTACCTTTCAGTGCATGAAAAATGTGGGACCTAAATAGACTACTGATGGGTGAGAAGAGGTAGGATGTGCTGTATCAATAGATCTCAGACGTGACTGCACCGTGAAGATATCCAAAGAGTTTCGAAAAATACTGATGCCCAGATGACCCACCCCCGCCCCCGCCCAGAGATTCTGATTTCATTAATCTGGGATGTGGTCTGAACATTGTCATGTTTAAAGTTCCCCAAGTGAATGTGCTGTACAGCCAAGGTTGACAATCACTCTAAAAGAACCAACTTTAGGGT
This sequence comes from Delphinapterus leucas, assembly GCF_059928025.1. Classification (NCBI taxonomy): domain Eukaryota; kingdom Metazoa; phylum Chordata; class Mammalia; order Artiodactyla; family Monodontidae; genus Delphinapterus; species Delphinapterus leucas. The sequence continues at coordinate 78,899,232 of NC_143138.1, read as the reverse complement.
ACCTAGAAGTCACTCTTGTCAGCCTGCTAAAAATTTACATTCCCAGGCTTCCCTGCCCCAGGTATTCTGAATCAAGTAGGTCTGCATATCTAATGAACATTTATGGAAATTTCGTCCATATATAAAAGTAGAGAGAACAGTGTAATGAATTCCCACTGAATCCCAGCTTTAACGGTTGACTCACGGATGAAGGTTCTTAATGCGTAGGTGGTCCTTGAGCCACAGGCCGAGAAACATTGCAAGAGGGTTTGTAAAGTTAGCTTTTCAGATGCTGTAACTGCTACCAGGTGTATAATAAATACCTGGGCAAGTCCGCTGGGAACATCTGGCTCGGTCCCGGGATGGCAAATCTGTTTCAACTTGCATACCCTCTCTGATGGATAGAGAAAGCTTCTGAGGCAGAGTCTAGGTTCAACCAGCAAAGATACCATGATCAGCACTTCATTAAAGGTCTGTAACTTTAGCTAGCCACTGGGACAATGTGTTAGACATGGTTAATAAGGCTTTGTTCTAGAAAGAATGAGGGCTCTAATATTCCAGTGTAAGTGTATAGGTAGCAAACTATTCCTATTGTTTATAAAGTGAATGTAACAGAGTGCTCTAATAGGACTGAAATACAAGGCTATACTAACATAATTAATGTTTAGTCTAGAATCATATCCTTTATAGTTTGAAAATATTTTCTTGAGAATGTATCTCTCTTATAAAAAGGTTTTGTAGGTGATCTGTGATTAGCCAGTATTTGTGCTTTAAAAACATCACAGAATGTCTTGTTATGAAAACATTTAGATCATACTTCTGTACTAATTTCCTTCAAGAAAATATTACCTTGGGACAAACTACTAAGTTCACACAGTATTTCAGCAAAGAGTTCAGATTCTAATGTCAGCTAGCCTAGTGGACCAGGGCTCGAACCCGTGTCCTCTGCATTGGCAGATGGATTCTTAACCACTGCGCCACCAGGGAAGCCCCACATTTGTTTTTATTAACACAGAAAAATCCAGAAGAATCCTGTCACTGCTCCTGAAGCACGGAGGCCCTAACTCTCTTTGCTGGGCTTGGCCTGTAGTTTGGGCTCTGACATTTCTAATTCCTGAGCTTCTCTGAGAGCAAATAGTCATGAACAAGCCTTTCAGAGAAGGGAATAAACTGGATTTTGAAGGTAAGTCCATCCAGAAGGACATAAAGCTCCCCTTGCCATACTTCCCCTCCATGAGATGTTGTCATAATTCTGAACCTGGGATGAGACTGCCATTGCTATTCTTATGGCTGAGATACTTCTGTACCAGTTGATGGTGTTGTTATAGATAAAATGGAGAAAAATGAATCTAAGGTGCCTGGTTCCACAGGGAGTTAATTTCTCATCCCTTGGACTAACTTCCTGTGCTGGGGATCGTTCATTTCGGTGGCTTTCCCAGTGATGGCCCTGGCTGCCTAGCAACCGTCAGCTCCAACCTTCTCCGAACAACGGCAGTTATTCATAAAAGTGCCATCAATTTTTTTAAAGACCGTTTCATTTTATGAAAAATTAAACCTCATAAAAATACAGCTTCCCACTATATGTTGTTCCCAAACAACTGTTGACAACTCTGTAGTGTAGAAATTGAATTGAGAACTGCCAATTCTTGAGTGGTTACACACATAAATGCGGGTGTCTTTTAAATAATCATGTATTTTTACATATAACCAGTGCTTTTGAGCACTCTCAAGTAATGTAACTACCAGCCATCCTTCGTCCTTCCACCATGAAATGGGCATCATTATTCCTCTGTTTGCCCAAAAGTAAGTATTGATTTTCCTGCAGTTTCTGAATGCTAATTTCTACAACATTGTTCTACAGAAAAAGCAGAACTCAATTCCATCTTATTTTTATGTGTAGAAATGGATGGTATGAATTTAAATTAATCAGAACACTGTGATTCATCAGAAAATCAATAAATTTAAAAGGTCACAAATGTCTCCAAAAGATTTTTAGGCAGCTTTGCAATCCTTCTGGGTTTAGTCTTCTCTGTTAAATTATCTCTGGGTCTACACAATTATTAAACCAGTAGTGCTTGGTATAATTAACTACTGATATTAATCCTCCCATGGATTTTTTTTTTTGCCCCAGCTTTTTCTAATCATTTGATTCTTACCTATTCTAGAAACCTTGACCACACCTACCCTCATTGGCAAAAAACAAAAACAAAACAAAGAAAGCATTTTTCTTGGGGATGCAGTGTGGTGAGCAAAGAGGCATTATGGAAAGCTCAGCTCTCAGACTGGAGGCAAGCCACTTGAATTTTCTAAGCCTCAGAATTCCTATCTGTGAAATGGGGAATACTATCAGTATCTATGGCAGAGTTGTGATCAGTAAAAGACAATGTATTTGCAGCATTTAACAGAAAACTAGACGATAGTATAAATGAAAGTCAAAGAAAAAAACAACTTAATAAAGGACTGCCTGTACCTACACACATAAAATGAGATGAACAGACATCCCAATATTTCCGTTTTCCCCTTCCACATCTCTGTCCCCCAAGTCCTCCCCCCACAAAAAGTGTACCTTCAGCACCACCAAATGAACACAAAATAATCTCTAAGTTCTCATTAGACAGTCATCATGTTTTTCTAAGTGTAACTCCTTTTCAATTTTAGCTTTGGTTGGAGTGTGAAAAATGTTCAGATAACATAGGGAATGTATTGTATTAGGAAAATCTGTTTTTAATATTTAAGGGCAAATGATCTGGCTTGAAGTCCGTTGAATGGAGTACAATTTCATCATCATCACTGGCAAACATTTAAGGAGGATCTTCTCATGTGGGGTGGGGGGGAGGGAGGGGGGTGGCCCAGAGCGCAAAGAGATTTCAGTCCTGGTTCTTGCAGGTGGGCGTAACCTAGCTATGTCAATGTCTCTGCAATATTTTCCTTTCTCTTTCCTGTCCAATAAACAGTACTTCCTTTCCTCGGAGGGCTCTGGCTTCACAATCCACAGCACTGGAACAATTTCTACATCAGCAGTTTTTGATTTTGAGAGCGAAGCTAGAAGGTAAATACTGCTACTGGCTTTTCGTTTACTCAAAATGCCTGCCCTTTGGTTCATATTTCCCTTTTCAAGAGTATTTCACCCCATCTGGCCTTAATGTGCTCCCAAATGAGGATGCTTTTGGCATTGCCTTAGATATGAAATCATCATCTAAACTGTAATTGCACAATTACTGGTTTAGGTATAGATGTGGCTATTCTGGCCTTTCTCTGAATCATCCACTTTCTTCAGCTCTAAGCAACAAGGTGATTTCGGTGATGGCGTTTGTGACCTGCCATAGAAAACGGTGGGGACTTCCCTCCAGATGGCTGGGACACAGAATTCATTTACGATGTAATCCGGCAGCTTTGAAAAGTTAATGGACTGACAATTTCTCCTTATTTCCTCCATATCTGCCGGAGGGGAGTGGTTTATAGTTATTATTTCTACCTTTATAATGTTTTTTATGACCACCCTTTTCAGTCTCATGTTCTGCATCTACGTGCTCTACGGGAAAACAAAATGGACCTTTAAACCATTCCAATTAGCTTGCTCCTGAATCTCTTACGGACATTCTTCCTGATTATGAAAATTGAGGACGGGATATATCCTGTCTTAGCATCTTCAGTAAAACAGACTGAGGGTTCAAAAATGGGATGTGACTGAAGTCCGCAGGAGAAGAACACTCCTAAATTTGTATTATCATTATATATTTGGGAGGTAGAAATTGCCAAAATCTTTATCCATTTCCCCTTACGCTCAAAATCCTCTGCCCCCATGTTTATCTGATCACATAAATAGCTCTGGAAATAATGGATAATGTCCGTAACAGTTTTCTTTTTTTGGCCTGGCATAATCATGGAAAAATGATTATGTGTATTCAAGATATTTACAAATCTTAAATTTGTTAACAAACTGGAGTAAAACTTATTAGTGAGAGTTTAAGAAATTAACTTTTTATCTTGATAAGTGAAAACTAAAGCTTTCCTTTTTTTCAGCATCTTTGAAATCAGAGGAGCTGGCACTGAAAGCCTGAAGCTCTGTTTGAAGAATTTGAATAAATAATTCTTTGGCTAAAATTTTGCAGTGGATTTTCACTAAAACTTTACAGAGAGCACACTACTCCTTAATTTTCCTAACTCCAGAGTTTCCAGGGTCACTGAGCAGACCTATAAATGGGAGGAAAGGAAATTTTGGAATGCCTCATTGGCAAGGGAATCATCAATTCCCTCTCTTTAAAGGAGATATAGGGGCTGTGAAAGCACTTGTTCAAATCCATACGAAAGAGTTAACAAGGCTCATTTCTTCCTTATTCCTTTGCAGTCTACTCTTCAGCATCCAGCTAGACCAAATGTAATCCTGCCCACACCTTATTCCTGCTCTTCTTGTGGCTAAGACTTCCCAGAATTATGAAAGAAATGTCTCTATTCTCAAAAGTGGATTGGCTTTATGATTTTTGTCAAGAGTTGTCTCCTAAATAATCATCTTTTTGTAAGAGAGGTTTTAAAATAAGAGGAAAATTGAGAACTGATTTGATTTTTAGGATAAATAGAAGTAAAACATTAATTCTGGTCTCGATTGTCAGTATATTTCAAGTTAAAATAGATTTTTTTTTTTTTCTGGAAAGGTGACCAACCGTCCTGGTTTGCCTGGGAAGTTTCTCTGATGTGTGTGGGACTTTCAGTGCTAGACTGGACAGTCCTGGGCAAATTGGGACCATTGGTGACTCTAGGACACAGTTTATGGGTGTGAACATTCATCTCTCCATCAGGATATATTCTGTACTTTCATTCTTCAAACCCATAAATATCTTTGCTGAGATAAAAACCCTTTAATCATCTAACCGGCCTAATAATTCCCCATTGTCGTTACGTTACTTTGAAGTGTTTCCAACACCTTCTTCTTTGCATTTGTCAATCAGTTTTCCATATTGAAAAATCAATGTTTAAAGGTAAGAACCCATAGCTTTGTTTGCTCTACCACTCTAAGGAATTCCCTTCGATTTTGTATGATTGAAGGGGATTAACAGACTTTTCTAAGTTTCTGCCTGTCTTTTCAATGGATTTGACTAATATGGTTCCTAACAAAGTGTTAGCCATTTCCAACTGTTAAGACAACTTGTATGGACTTCCCTGGTAGCGCAGTGGTTGAGAGTCCACCTGCTGATGCAGGGGACACGGGTTCGTGCCCCGGTTCGGGAAGATCCCACATGCCGCAGAGCAGCTAGGCCTGTGAGCCATGGCCGCTGAGCCTGCGCATCCGGAGCCTGTGCTCCGCAACGGGAGAGGCCACAACAGTGAGAGGCCTGCGTACTGCAAAAAAAAAAAAAAAAAAAAAAAAAGGAGTAGGAGCATAAGTGTGACGTCAGATGGAGTCCAGAGCTATCGTATTTCTGTCTGCGAAAACTTGGCTGAGTTGCTTAACTTCTACAGGCCTCAATTTCTACATCTGTAAAATGTACCCAATAATAGTACCCATAGCAAGGATAGAATGAGCTATTTGTAAAGTGCTTAGGATAAATTGTGACAAATTAGAGTAGGCAAAGGGATGTGATCAGCTTTGTCATTTGGAAGAATAACGTGGAAAAGTGGGCTGGATGAAGGGGAAACCATTTGATACAACATGCGTGAATTCTCTGTTCATGGAGGTTTTTAAGAAATCAGATCCCCTTGCTTCCATTTAAAAAAAATTATTATGTATCAGGGCTTCCCTGGTGGCGCAGTGGTTGAGAGTCCACCTGCTGATGCAGGGGACACGGGTTCGTGCCCCGGTTCGGGAGGATCCCACGTGCCGCGGAGCGGCTGGGCCCGTGAGCCATGGCTGCTGAGCCTGCGCGTCCGGAGCCTGTGCTCCGCGACGGGAGAGGCCACAATAGTGAGAGGCCCGCGTACTGCAAAGAAAAAAAAAAAAACAAACACAGACTTGTTTGACTGACATTTTAACTAAATGAATCAATTGTTTTCACTGGTCAGTTAAAGTCCAATAGATTCTATTTCTGTGAAAGTCTGTCACTTATTATAAAATCTTAGCTGTCTTTCCTGTGGTTGCCCTTTCAGTTTCTCACTAGTTATTAAAGTGATTGATCCCGGAGGACTGTTTACTGCTGGGAATCTAAAGATTTTCCTCGTCAATGTCAACAATAAGGACCCCATTCTTACCTGCAGGTAAGGAAATAAAATGTATTCTTCTAATTTGGCCTTGAAAATTGAATATGAAAATGTAGTCTCTGAAATTCATTAGTCAAATTTCCATTAGAATGAAATGGTTTCTTGTTTTTTTTTTTTTTGCTGAGAAGGAAAATAAACAAGTCAGATGTAAACAATCTCTTAAGATTCCAAAGAAAAGGCTTTCTTAATAACTGAAAGCAAAGTAGTTTTGGTTTTTTTGGTTTTCTTTTTGCGGTACGTGGGCCTCTCACTGATGTGGCCTCTCCCGTTACGAAGCACAGGCTCTGGACGCGCAGGCTCAGCGGCCATGGCTCACGGGCCCAGCCGCTCCACGGCATGTGGGATCTTCCCGGACCGGGGCACGAACCCGTGTCCCCTGCATCAGCAGGCAGACTCTCAACCACTGCGCCAACAGGGAAGCCCCAAAGTAGTTTTTTAAAGTATAAAATATATTGAAATTGCAACAGAAGTAGGTGTTATTAGTGCAATATGTTCTTAGTATCTGATGGGCTGGATTCTCTTTTACTGCCCTCAAGGAAAATTCTGGTGATAATTACCACCAGGGAGTTTATAACCATATTGAGGGAACAGCGTTTTTAAGAAACTGGTTCTTACAATATAGGGCTAAGAGCACAATGGTTAAGCATACAGTCTCTAGAGCCAGATAGGCTAGGGGTCAAATCCTTTCTTAGCCACCTTGGTATTTACTTCTTAGAGTTACTTAATTTCTTAAAATCTCTTTCCACATTTGTAAAATGGTACCAACTTCCTGGGGCGGCTGTGAGGAATAAATGAGAAAACACATGAAAAGTGGTTAGCGTTGTGTCTAGACTCTAGGCAAGTGCTCAGCAAATGGGTTAATACCATGGTCCATAGTTTCCACTTTCATCATTACTACCTCTAGTCCCTACCCCTCCAACACCATAAGAGGTGGAGAACAATACACACCAAACAAATGCCACTCTAATTGTCTTCTCTTTAAAACAAGATTATTCACTATGGAAAATGCTATTTTGAGTGTAACCTCTGTAAACTCAACTCTGCACCATAAAGTCGACATCACACTGGATGAGGAAATTCCAACTGGGGAAACAGTTGGAGTATGCCAGGCAACCGAGGAAGATTATTTGGGAGACTTAACCTTTGAACTAGACCCATGGAATGCTTACTCTGCAGTTGACAAAGGTAGGTTGAGATTGTTCAAATTCTCTCTCTTATTTCCTACTCTTATCATCTATATTACGTCTCCTCTGCAAGACTGAGTTCCTTGAGGGTAGATACCAGATTGTCTTCATTTTCAGAACCCCTACAAGAAGCAAATGGTAGATGCTTATGCATCTGTTGCATAACTTTTGGCAAAACCTAGTTTTTTGTCCACTCATGAGCTAACCTGTGGCTCTTCATGGTTGCTACAGAATGAGGACCTTAGCTCTTCCACTCCACTGACCTTCTAGTTCATCTTTTCAGACCTAGATCATTCTCTCTGCTCTACGTTCAAGTTTTTCTGAGAGAGAATCGGTTTGAACTTTCTAGAGTTAGTCATTCACTTCTTGTCCAATCAGCTGTGGCTGAGGCTGGGGTGGGGTGTGGATCAGATTATGTGGAATGTAAGGCTTCTTCCGGGGGCTGAGCAGAGAAGACAGGTGCTCATCTTTAGCACATCTATAGGTTTAAGCCATTGTAGCAGGTGCTGTCTGTGTCTTCAGGCCTTAGCATTTTGGTGGCCTGACTTCCAACTGCCAGTAAGTATCTGTGTTTCTTTGCTTGAGGGATGATTTGGGGTCTGACATCTGCCCTGCCCCTTCTCCACAAAGAGCAGGTTAGAAATGTTGGGAAAATACTACCCACCCCCACAAGCTCTCAACCAATCACCGAAGAGAATGGGCGTATGAATACTCCAGCTCCTTGCCCTTGGAGGGACCATTCTGAGCTCGTGTTTTGTGCTGGCTTCCAGAGTTCCCCAGGGGTATTAAGCTCTAGTTGCTCAGAGCAATAACTTGTCTGATAATGAATGCATTTTTTTTATCAGCAGGCTTTCCTTTACTATCTCACTTCTGCCGTGCCACAGTGCCCTGGCTCTCCTCCCACATGAACTACTTGCACTCAAATTCTTATCCCAGCTTCTGTTCCGGGGGTGGGGGGTGGGGTGGGGCATCCCAGTGAAGGCAGCCATCATCCCCTCTAACCTGAATTACTGCATAGATCTCTTAACTGGGCTTCTGCCTTCCCACTTTCCCCCTCCAATACTCTGAGCAGAGCAGCTAAAATGAGTTTGTTTAAAAGCCAGATTGGATCTCTGTAAAATTCTCCTGTAATTTTCTTTGCACTTGGAGTGCAATCCAGACTTCTTACCTCATCCCCAAGACTGTGTTTTCTCTGGCCACTGCCTCTCTCTCCAACCTTATACTGTTCCTTGTCTCCCCTGGTCCATTACATTAGTCGGCAGCCAAATGACTAAGCCGACTGCCTTGGGACCTCTGTCCTTTCATTTTTCAGAACCTCACCCTTAGACATTATTTTTAATCACATAACAGTTTTCATTTCCTTAATAATGTGACTATTTGAATTTCTTTTCTTGTTTACACTTGTTTAGTGTTGGCTTCTCAGCCCAGATTAATTCCATAAAGGCAGGGATTTAATTGTGGCTCATACAGTGCTCAAGACAGTTTCTGACACACAGCTGGCACTCCACAAATGCTTGTTGAAACTGAATGAATGCATGGATTGATTGGGTGGAAGGAAGTCTGATAAGTTATGACCTCATTACTGTGTTTTCATGTATGATGTTCTCTCTGCTGGGAATGATCTCTACTTGCCATTTCCTTACCCTACATATCCTTTAAGGCCTAAAATAAGGACCACCCCTTCTAGAAAGTCTTCCCTGTTCCGCTAAGCCAAAAACCATTTTTTGTTTTGCTACTTGCTAATAGAATATGATGAATGAGGGTATTTTGTGTCTACATTTTGAGTCAGATCCTTAATTCTAACGAATAGGGCATAATTCACACTTTATTTTTTCCATCACTATATAATAAAGTAATTTTGAGAGTGACAGCCTGGGCCAGTTTGCAGCAAGATGTGCTGTTTTGTTACAGAGCGTGGGACCGTGGTTACTGCTTCTTGCCTTGATGTGGAGAGAGCTGGGTTTGCATGTGCTCAGTCCTTCTCCATTAAGGCTTGTGACCATGACCAGTGGCGTGCGGCCATTCCAGTGACTGTCTATATCCACGGCATTAATGACAATGCACCTTGCTGTGATCAATATCTGATTAGGTGAGCTGAGATGGGTGGTCAGGGTTAAAAATTTTAAGTGAATGGAAAGCAGAGGCGTTGCTATGTTTATTGGCTCAGCTGGATATGTGGTTGGTGATCACAGTGACTCTTGTTTAGTCTCATATTCTGGTCCTCAGAAATGACCTGTTGAAATCTAGGTTTCCTGGATCTGACAGTAAGTTGTTGATAGCTTAAGTTTTGGAGTCACAGACCTGGCTTGGCATCCTGGTTCTATCACACAAGAGCTCTGTGATCTTGGGTAATTTGCTGAAACCCTTTGATCTTCAGTTTCTTTCTTTATAAAATGGGATAACAATAATACTTACTCTTTAGGGTGGTTGTGAAGAATAAATGGGGTAATTTATAAAAACATTCTCAGCACAGTGCTGAGCATGTGGTGTGAATTTCATAAATGTTATTTATCACAGTTTCACAATCCCTTATTTGGAAACTTTGGCACTGGCTATGTTTCAAGATAAAGATTTTTTTGAATTTTAGAAAGGTAATATGGTGTGTCTATCATATATTTTGCAAGTACCCACTATTCACATCAATGAATAGCACTGCAGTGGTACACAGAAACAGTCACACTAAGTGGGACAAAAAAAGATCTGGCAGGTCAGGTTAGGCCAGGCTTTGATGATCTCAATAAATTATGAGAAAATCCTGAGTTCTGGGCTTTTGGATTTTGGAATCCGGATAAGGGATTATGGGGCTGTATTTCTGTCAGTATGGCTATTTTTATTATTTGAAGCTCAGTCTCCGAACCTACGTTTCTGTCACTTTTCTGTGTCTCCCCTCCCCCCTCCAACCAATGTCTCAACTACACATAGGACAGCTGTCCCACCCCACCTCATGCCCTGTTTCCTAAGCTTTATTCCTGATTATCTAATGAGAACTAAAACCTAGCTTCTGCTAATTACAAGCCATGTGGTTTTGTTTGGGCCCCACTTACTCTGCCTTTGGAATTGAGATGATAACTGCATCTACCTCATAGCATTGGTTTAAGAATCAAATACAATGCTTGGAATCTGTTCTGTATAGGAGTTGGCAGACACTCAGTAAATGATACCTTCCTTTTCCTTTTCTTTCTCCTTCTTCTCCACCCCCCCTTCCCAGGGATTAGAGTTAATTAACCAAACACCTGCTACATGCTGACCCCAGTGCTATAGCCCCTGGAGGTGACAGGAGTATTTGCTATGCTCCTTTGTTGTAAGGAGGTTGTATCTTGTCAGGATGATATGATGAATACATGTAAAAAGACTGTAAAAAAAAACAAGATGATTTTACATTAAAAGAAGAACACGTGGGACTAGAGTATTCAGGGGAGCTTCCTCAAGGGGTGAGATCTATGTGAGTCTTTGAAGAATGACTAGGATTTAGAGGTTGGAGGCTTAAAAGTGAGCATTTGGGGCAGAGGGATCCCAGTGAAGAAATGGGTGACTATACAGAGATAGAAGTCAGTCCACTACGACCGCGAGGTTAAGATCGTCCCTCTTGAGCCCACCATGCAGATGCTGTAGACTGGAACAATCTCTGAGAATTATCTGATTCCCACCTGCGCCTGCTCTATTGAGGTGATGTCCCTGATAGACTTCCAAACAAGTACCCAGCTGGGTGTAGAAAGGAAATACTCCCAGAAGAGGAACAAAGTCAGACCAAATTCATAGCACCCGTTGGGAAATGGCTCCCAGATGATGCTTCATAGCTGAACTGTCTGTCCCAGGATAAGTAGGGCTGTCACACATGTGCATTATCCAAACGAGTGGATATGTATGGGAAAAGCATTACCTTTTAAGACTATCCACCTAAAGTGTTTTTTCTCCTTGCAAAATAAAACAGGTACACAGGCAAAGAGATGATTGCAAAAGATACAGTAGTTGCAAAACTCTTGTGTCATGACCTTGATGAACCTCCTGATGTGATCCATTACACTTCTAGCCTGGGGGCAATTGGTTCTGGACAACTCTTTGAGCAAGTGCCAACTGCTGGAAATTTCATCCAGGTGAGCACCAGGTGGTGCATCTCCAGTGAGTTTTTTTCCCCAAGGAGATGGAGTCATTTCATGGCCTCCGTGTACTTAGTGTTGGTAGACTCTGCAAAAGGAGCTGGGACACAGCAGAGAGGAATCTGGCCTTCTCTGCTGTCTTGCTGGAAGGCATTTGGGCAAGTCCTTCATTATTTGTTGCCGGCCATCATTTTCTCCTTCTTGTCATGAGTACAATATAATTTACTTCCTATTTAGCTGGGGAAATGAATCGGAGGCTAAAAATCACATTGATTTCCATAAAGATAAGTCTGTCTACACGTGTGATGATGGCCGATACTCCCGGCACTGGGAGTGATAGATCAGCTCCTTCTTTCCCCACCCTCTTGAGATTGTAAACCTTCACCGTTAGCAGAGGATGGACACAGTAAGCTTTTTTTTTTTTTTTTTTTTCCCTTCACAAGATGGAATTCTGCTTTGGGAGAATCCTCCTTCTAATTTCCACGGGTCTTTTTTTCAAAGTACCAGTCCCTGTTAGGTTGGCTTAATTGTTCCTTAACCAAAACATCACCAGATACTCCCCCTCAGCCAGAAGACATGGCTGAGAAAGCAACTGATGATCTCTCTCATTTTTTGGTCCAAACCCTAAATTTTCTGGAAAACTCCACAAGTTACAGGCTGAGCATTTATATATGTTGTGAATTTGGAAGCTTAGGCACTGAACCAAGAGGTTTCCTGGGTTGATGTTCATTTTGAAATGCGATGGAAAACTGTCATTTGTTTGTTTGTTTTTTGTTTTGTTTTTTTGCGGTACGCAGGCCTCTCACTGGTGTGGCCTCTCCCGTTGCGGAGCACAGGCTCCGGACGCGCAGGCTCAGCGGCCATGGCTCACGGGCCCAGCCGCTCCGCGGCATGTGGGATCTTCCCGGACCGGGGCACAAACCCGTGTCCCCTGCATCGGCAGGCGGACTCTCAACCACTGCGCCACCAGGGAAGCCCTAGAGCCAGTTTTAATGCAAACTGTGGGACAATGCCAAGTTCCACGGCTCATTCCCTTCATGAAAGAGCAAAGAGTGGTCACCTCTCTCTGCCATGTGGCCTTCTCATAAGGCAGCCATTGTATATTTTGTTTTTATTTGTAAAATGTATTCTATACATCTTTTATATCAGTAAAATTTTTAATAAACTTATGTATTTATGTGGATATATATTCACATACACGCTTACAAACACACACATTCACACACTCTTTTTTTTTCCCCCACAGAGAGCTGGTTGTTAAACATTTCCCAGCATATCACTGGGTGAAACCCACACTACTTCAAACCAGCTTATTTCCTTGGCAGACAAATACATTCTTTAGACAGTTGTTTTGAGGCAAGACTAGGAAATAAAAACCCCACGTATTTGGATTTCAGTTCTTTATTTGCCTCACCATGCCGTTTTGGACAAGTTCTTAACCTCTCTGTAAAATAAATAACTATATCCTAGTTCTAGAACATAACACAGTTGAATCTTACAGTATATGACCAGGCTATTACAGAAAAATTGCATGTAAATAGAATTATTGTAAACAGGATCCTGGTTTTCCCCCCATAGACTTTTGCTATTCTTTCAGAAGTACTCAGAATTGATTTCTGAGTAATGAGGGAGCCTCATTACTGTAATTTCTTTCCTCCCTTTGCATTCTCCCAGTTCTGTGGTGCTCTTCTAGTTCTAGGGGGTTCTAGAGTTAATGGAGCATTATCTCCTAGCTTATAAGTTGTAAATCTGGACCAGAGGGTCTGAGCATTGGCTTTGAGGGTCCCTAAGGGAAACGACCCATAGTCTTCATGAGATTATCAGAGGGATTCCATGACCCTCCAAAGTTAATGACAATCAATGTAGAATTTAAAAGAAACTTGCATTAAAATAAATAGACTATATTTTAGTGCAGTTTAGGTTTACTGCAAAATTGAGCAGAAGGGAAAGAGATTTCCCACACATGCATGCCTCCTCCACTCTCAGCATCCCCCACCAGAGTGGAACATTTACTACAATTGAGGAACCTGCATTAACACATCCTTATCACCCAAAGTCCAGAGTTTACATGAGAGCTCACTCTTGGTGTTGTACATTCCATGGGTTTGACAAACGTATAATGACATGTACCCACCATTACGGTATCATACACAATTGTTTCTCTGCCCCAATGGTCTTCCATGCCCTGCCTATTCACTCTTCCCTTTCCCCTAACCTCTGGAAACCTCTGCTCTTTTTAACATGTCTATAGTTTTACCTTTTAAGACTGACATTTAAAAAAATTAGTGTTTTACGGGAATCAACTGTTTTATGTCGGTTTCTTTTCCAACTATCCAAAGTTGTCCTGAAATGTAGTTTTATATTTTGAAGGCAAAACTTTCTAAATGTGTTGAACACTTCTACGTTTTCTTAAGGAAAATTTAATGCCTTATTGATAGCTGAGGAGAAGCGTTTAGAATTTTTAATTACAGCATCACCAATCTGGGAGGGCTGGAAAGATTCAACCTGTTTATTTTACAATGAGAAAACTGGGGCTGGAGAGAGACTTGGGTCACACAGCTAGTGAGTGGCAGAGATGACAGCTAAATGCTATCATTTCTGGTCCAGTTCTCTGTTTAGTATTCCAGGCTGTTTTTGGGATGCATTTGGATGACTGACACCAGAAGTCTGAAAACAAGTGCTGAGAATTCATACAAAGAGATGAGTGAGTCATTCTAATGTGCACTAATCTCCAAATAGCTGGCTACTGACCCGCTGTAGCAGAGAGAAGACGTCTAGGTCTTCATAGGAAAGCGACATGATGTAGCAGAAGTACCGTAACGGTTGGGGTCAAACAGAACTGGAGTCAAAAAGAAATGGATTCCAATTCTGTCTCTGCCACTGTCAGTTAAGTGACCTTAGGCTCTTCCCACAACCTTTGTGTGCCTTCGAGTTTGCATCTGTAGAATGGAGCTTGTAAGAATTATGTCATGGAGCTGCGATGAGGATTAACTGATCATTGTAGGTACTGAAATTACATGATACATACTAACAGTAGCCATGACAGCATTGCCAATAATAATAATAATAATAGTAATAATAACACCAATAATTAAAATAACCACTAACATTCATTGAGTGAATGTTATACTCAACATTCTACAATGTGCTAGAACCTTTTCCTTGCTTTTTAAAATCATCCCTTGATTTTCCCTACCATAGTAAATAAAATTAGGGAAGGGTTGGTGTTTTGAGACGATGCCCATCAGAGAAGACAAAATCTTCACAACTTGGTGGCAATTTGCTTTAAAGGAGGAAATTGGAAAGTTACTACTACTCGGAAAACAAACTCTCCTCAGGATATCAAACATTTAGCCTATGGACCTTGAGGATATTAAAAATCTATTACCGTGGAGGTCTTTTTTCATGCTGTGTTGATTAGAACAGAGGATTTGAGTGTGCCTTGAGGACTACATGAGGTTTTTCATCTTAAAAAAATTATGGGAGTCTATTATCTTTAAAGTAAAAAAAAAAAATTTCTGATGGTATGTAATGAATACCTGAATCTCTCATTGACAAAAGGCTTCTGGAGGGAGGGAGGCATAGGCAAAGAAATTCCTTTATCAGAAATGACTGAGGGGGAAACATGAAAATTAAGTCACGCTGGGTTTCAAGTCACAAAGGAAAACATATTTCATTTCCAATGGTTTTTTTGATGAGGAAGTTTGGCAGGCTTACAGTTTCATAATTACTCTATTTTAAACTTAGCTAAAGACACTCAAGATAGCTTTTAGTTTTATTGAAAGGTTAATTTTACACCTACAGAAAAATAACCTTCCCATTTTACTTTGCCAGGTGTTAAATGTGAAAATGGCACCATCTTTGCTCAGGAATATATGCTAGAGATGGCAAGTTTACCCTTCATCTAGTTTTTCCGTGGTCCTGTATCAGTTATGACACCTTTCTCTTACTAGTGATGCTTTCACACAACCAATAGGTTGGACTTTTTAGATTCTGGATTTGGCATAACGAAACAGTAAGTCCCTTTTCACAAAGGCGTTTTCTCTGTTCGTAGTATTCTGGGTTGTGTTCATTGCCTGCTTAATGATACATTTTCAGAGACTGATGAATCTTGGTAAAGGAAGAATGCAAACAGAGAAAGAGCCCCTGTAGGTTGAAGGGGGTGGGGACAGCACATGAAATGATGTCTTCACCCTAATTTTCATTCTTGGTTATCAGTAACCCAGACGTCCTAGATCAGGGGTCCCTAACCCCCGGGCCGCGGCCTGTTAGGAACCGGGCCGCACAGCAGGAGGTGAGGGGCCGGTGAGCGAGCGAGGCTTCATTTGCTGCTCCCCATAGCTCCCCATAGCTTGCATTACCGCCTGCACCATCCTCCCCCACCACCGCCTCCCTGCCCCATTCCCTGGAAAAATTGTCTTCCAACAAAATCGGTCCCTGGTGCCAAAAATGTTGGGAACCGCTGTCCTAGATAATACATGTTGGTGAGCCTGGTCATTGTGAGGTGGAATTCCACTAAATGGAGAAGGTCAGGTATCTTCCCTGGAGTTTATTATCCAGGCAGAAAATGATTGAGGGGTAACTCTGTTGGGTCAGTTTTCTATAAGTATGCCACGTAACGAAACCCACAAACAATTAGAGTAACTCAACAGCAAACATTTATTTAGCCCATGAGTCTGAGAATTGGCTGGATTGTGCTTGCTCGGAATTGGGGGGATTTGCTGGCTTTTTGTGGATCTAGCCTGGCTTCAGTGGGCGCGGCTGGATGATCTGGCTCCTCTCATCCTCCAACAGGCTAGTCTGAGCAGGTCTCAGGGCAGAGGAAGAGGTGCAGGAATGAGGCAAGCCTAGGCACACAAGGGCTTTTCATGCCTCTGGGGGCGGCAGGTTTGCTCATGTCCCATTGGTCAAGATAAGCCACGTGGGAGGGCACAATAAGGTTACACAAAGAGCATGAACATGAGAAGGGTAAAGACACTGACCCTGTTAATGCAACCCATCTACCACACCTGTGTTTCTTCTAGAAGATTATTTGGGAGAACTGCACACTGAACTTAGAGCAAGTCATTTTTAAAATGTGGGCTGTAGATTCAGCAAGCACAGATTTGAATCCTGACTCTACCTTTAGTAGCTCTGTGACCTTGGGCAAGTTAGTACCACTGGGCTGTAGTTTCCTTATCTATAAAATGGGGACAGTGATAGCACATACATCATAAGGCTGTTGACAAGATTTAATGAGATAATGTGTATAAATAATAGCTAATTCTTATATAACACTTACTATATACCAGACACTATTCTATGTCTTACGTATTTTAACTCATTTAATCCTCACGGCAACTCTATGTGGTAGACACTGTCATTATTCCTAGTTTGCAGATAAAGAATATGAGGCCCAGAGAGATTATAGAACTTTCTGATGAGTTACAGCTAGTGAGTGGTAGAGCTGAGTTTCAGAACCTAGGCAGTCTGGTTTCAGAATCTGTGCGGTGAGCCATTATCTGATGCTAATCTTAGCATAATGCCTGGAAGAAAACAAATGTGCACTACATGGAGGCTACTTATTCTTTTTATAAAGTTAGTGTTAACTCATATCATTTGACCCATGCCATGCGGCTTAAAGTGGACCATCTATAAATCCACCTTCCATCGTGTAGAGTTGTGCTTTTCAGACACACTGCATTGTCCAAAAGGATGCAGGTTGACCCTCTGAGAAACTATGATACTATTTGGAAGGCAAAGACATGTTAAGCTTTTTAAAATGGTATATCTGCATGACAAGAATGAACCTTAATAAACATTACTGGCAGCTTTCTACAAAGTTGGAAGAGTGACAGCCATTGATGAAGACAACCCACCAAACTGTGTGACGTATAAGATAACCAATGGTGACATCCAGGTTATACAAAGATTCTGGAATGACTGAGCCCATCACAGAGCCAGACCACGAGACTGTGAAGCAATACAACCTCACTGTGGAGATGTCATCCTCGTACCCTGGTAAGTAGAAAGCCCCAGGTTTTTTTTTTTTCTTTTACAATTAAAAAAAATTTTTTTTTTTTTGCTACACCACGCAGCATGTGGGATCTTAGTTCCCTGACTAGGGATCGAACCTGCGCCTCCTGCAGTGGAAGCATGAAGTCTTAACCACTGGACCACCAGGGAAGTCCCTAGAAAGCTCCAGGTTTTGATGTAATAGAGATGATGTGTTAAGTTCTAATTTATTACAATTGAAATTGTCAAATCATTACAACAATAGTTCTCATGAGATTAAAGAATTATAATAATAGCAAATATACATCTAGCACTTGTGCCGGTTCCTGTTCTAGGTACATTGTATACATTGATGTAGTTAATCTTTACCTTTAGTCTTCAAGGTAGACAACATTATCATCATTTCTACTCTACAGATGAGGAAACTCAGGCACAGAGTTTGGGAAACTTATGTGAAGTTACTCAGGGTTTGTAGATCTGGACTCATACCTAGGCTGCCTCTCATTAAGAGGTGATGTTTAGAATGAAGTTAGTTACCCAAGGTGTGTTCTTTGGACATCACAGTAGGAGAAAGTGTGAGGCTCTAAATTATTTTAGCAACAAAGGACTCTTGGAAAACCTCCAGAGTGAATACTACTGTATTGATGATGTGGTACGTGTTTTTAACGACTCTAAGGTTTTGTCATCAGAGAAGAGACAGAGGTAGGTTTGAAGAATACTAAGGTCCTCTTTTGGCCTGATGATTCAGTATACATTTCCTCTTCCTGTAAGAGTCCCCAGGCTTGCTGCTTGTGTAGTGATTAGGTTTCCTGAGTGTGTCATTGTGAGGAAAACATCAGGTCCGCTCACATCAACAGTCAGAATGACTTTCACAGGGACTGAACTCCAGTCATGTGGACAGGATTAAGTGTCAGACTCAGCAATTAGTTTTCAAATTCCAATGTGCACTGTTGAATAATGGTATAGAATTTTTTGGCAGAGGGACGGGTCTGTGAGGGAAGTGCATTGTTCACCCTAGCCCAGGGGCCCTGGAAGAAGAATCATCTTTCAATTAATGGATTTTTGAGAGGTGACTCAGCACATTGAAGTGTCACATGACACTTAGAGAAACGTTTTAAAATAAAAATAAGGTTAGCTGTTTGCGTTGGGACATTCCATCATTTATCCAATGTTCTGGGGAACCCAGAATATGATGCATAAGGCATTGCTTTATTCATGGAGTCCAATCAAAGTGAAAGAAGGCATGTCCCCCTACCCTAGGTGGTTAGTGGTTAGAGCTCTGTAGCTGGACTCCCTGGGTTCAAATCTAGGTCTGCCACTTACACATGGCATGGCCTTAGCAAGTTACTTAACGTTTCTGTGCCCCAGTTTCCTTATCTCTAAAGTGTGGCTCATAATATGTATATATCTCACAAGGATGTTGAATATGGATTAAATGAATTAATATATAAAAACAGAGTCTAACATATAGTAAATAACAAAGAAGTCAACCACTATTACTGTTATTATTTTATTTATTAATTATACCCTAGTCACCTAAGAAACAACAATTGGTTGACTTCCTACTATATCAGACCCTATTTACCCTGTTTATTTGCTCTTGTATTATTCTTATTTCATTATTGTTTCTATGAAGGATTGACTGATTAAACTCAGACACAGTAAAGGGCACACCACTTTAGGGACAATTTAAAAAATAGCTTGGTGTATTCTTTTTTTAAAACTTTTGATTTTACAATAATTATAGGCTTAAAAGAAATTGCAAAAAATGGTACAGAGAGGATTGTGCACTCATCACCTAGCTTCCCCCAAAGGCAACATCTTTCATAACCATAGCACCAAAACCTGGACATTGACACTTCTACAATACAGTTAACTAGGCTACAGCCTTTGCTCTGACTTGACCAGTTTTTACATGCACTTATTTTTTTATATTCTCTGTGTTTAGTTCTGTGACATTTAATCACCTATATAGATTTATATAACCACAACCACAGTCAAGAGAAAGAACTGTTCCTTCACCACAAAAGGGCTCTCTCATGCTAAAGGGACAATGTTTAATGCATGTGAGATCACATGCTGCTTCAAGTTTTGCTTCTAATTTTTCTTTTGGTAACAAAGCAAAACTTATGAAGATGAACAACTCATCACTAGGCTGGCTATACAGCAAACATTCAGTAAACTCTTTCTGGGACGAATAAATGCTTTGTAACTTCATTATAATTCACTTTCTCTGTGTTTTGGGTCCTTCTCCCCCTGCTCTCTGGGAACGTGTATGAATATAATAGCAGAACAGATGCAAGAAAGTGGAAGAACCCCCAGGCACCGGGAGGGGTCCTTGGCAAACATGTACTTGATCCCAGAGGCCCATCCTTCTGAGGAGTCTACATCCTTAAAAATTCCTATGCAACGGTAGTGTCTCCTGGGTCTCTGATTGCTTTTTCAGTGTCTGTCACTATCATCAGGAACTTTACCCTTGGCTATCTAAAATTAAGTTGTAGATGTGAGGCCAGCTGCTTTGCGTGTGTTTATAGCCTTCTGTAATCTTCCAGTTCAGTGCTGACTGAGGGCAGCAGGTATGGTCAACCTTGAGTCTCTGAATATGTTTTGCTGCAAACTGGCGACTCAGTTGATACATGTTCATTGCCTGACTTTGCCCAGTGGAAGGTATGCTTGTTACAACTGGAGACTTTGTTTTCCTTACTGCTGTAGCCCCAGCATATGCTTGACACCTAGTGGGGACTCCATGAATATTTGGTGAATTAATATCTTTGACTATATGAATTCAGATCTCTTGCCTTTAATTCACATTACTTGTTACTCCTATGACCCATGGAGCAGAAATGGGAATTGTCTTTGGAAAAGAACTTTTTTGGTTTTTTGAAGTCATAAAAAAATGCAGGATTTTTCTCAGCATTTTTAAAAAGCACCACTGACCTTGCTTTTTTTTTTTGAGGTACACGGGCCTCTCACTGTTGTGGCGTCTCCTGTTGCAGAGCACAGGCTCTGGACACGTAGGCTCAGCGGCCATGGCTCACAGGCCCAGCCGCTCCGCGGCATGTGGGATCTTCCCGGACCGGGGCACGAACCCATGTCCCTTGCATCGGCAGGCGGACTCTCAACCACTGCGCCACCAGGGAAGCCCTGACCTTGCTTTTAATTTTCTTTTTATAGCGCTCTGAAGAATGACCACCTGAAAACTTTACTTATTAATGACTTGCCAAAGAAACGTTGGCATCCAGTCTTGAGAGCTATGTACTTAGACAAGTCGTTCTGAAATACCTAGGAGCTCTCTGATGACCATCCTTGGTTGTAAAAGACACAATAGCAGAGACCAGAAGGATTGTTGATGGTAGAGGGTAAATCCACACTTAACCCAAAATAGAGTTCAAGCTGGGATAATTTTTTAAAAACAAATTTAACCCAAAATAGAGTTCAAGTTGGGATAATCATTTTTAAAACAAATCTTATTCAAAGTAAAACTGACCATGAGCAAAGGACTAAAATATATTTGAGTCAGAGGAAAATGTGGACTTGGATGGTCATAAATATGAGCCTTGATATTTATGCCCCTTTGCACGTGTACACACAGATTTCTTTTCAGTCTACGAACACCTCACTTCCCAACAAGAGAGCACCTGAAAATAAACAGGCTCCTATTTTATGTACGTAGCTCACATGGGTCGGTCCTCAGGAGGTGCTGGTGTGGAGGACATCAGTGGATTTGAAGTTTGGAGCTTGGACAAGCCCTACCGCCTCTCAGAAATTCACTTTTCTTCTGGAAAATGTATACTGTCATTCCTGCCCCATTTCTATCTCATAGTTGTGTTGTGAGAAACAGCATAAAACGGTTGAGATTCTACACTTGGCAGCACTTTTTGAACTGTAAGCACTATTTAAGAATAAAATAAGATTAGTTTCATTAAGTCAAAATTGGCCGCTCACAGAGCAGTGACTTGGAATAGAGACGGTCACTGCCTGTTTCTAAGCCAGTCTATGTTGGAATTGGTTGATAATTAGCTTCTCAACTTCTGTGAAAGGAATATACTGCCTTGTTCCAGATGGCAGGATAATTCTTCACCAGGGGAGAGACCAAGGATTCTCTGGGAAAATGCTCTCCCCTCTCCAGCAAGGCTCTCACTGGATCAGTTATGCTAAGATGGATGTAGGTATGTGAGTCTCCATCTGCCATCACCTGAGCTTTTGAGGAAAAAAAAAAAAAAAGCAAGCTTTTATAAACTTCCTTTTCAAAGTCTGGATTGGATCAATTAGTACTTAATCTGCCTGTGCCAAATCAAGAAAAATTGGTAAGTGGTAAGTTGAGTGTTTACTTTCTTCTGTGGAGCTGTTTTGGGTCTCAGTTTCAGACATGGCCAAGGAAGAAAGTCTGAGCTGGTGACAACAGTAAAGGAGTTGTTTGGGAGGAAGCTAAAGAGGGCTGCTTTCAGGGGCATGGCTCTGGAACCTGACCTCTCTATTGGGTCAGAATCCGTTTGCCTCCAAACTCTAGATGTTCTTTTCTCCTCCAGTTTAATAATGATCGTATGAGTTTGCTGAGGCTGCCATAACAAATTGCCAATAAACTGTGGCTTGAAACAATAGAAATTTATTCTCTCACAGTTCTGGAAGCTAAAATTCTACACTTGATCTTAGCCAGAAGGCCGAGAAGCGATGGAAGCTAAAATTCTAAAATTGAAGTGTTGGCAGGGCCACATTCCCTCTGGAGGCTCTAGGGAAACATCCAATCCTTGCCTCTTCCAGCTTCTGGGGCCTGCCGTGGCCTTCCTGGGTTTGTGGCTGCATCCCTCTCCTCTCTGACTCGGCGTTACTTTGCTTTCTCTTCTAGGTAAATGTCAAATTTCCCTCTGCCTCACTCTTATAAAGGACATTGGTTATTGGATACAGGGCCCACCGGATAATCCAGGTTGATCTCAAGATCCTCAACTTACATCTGGAAAGACTTTTTCAAATAAGGTCATCTTCAAAGGTTCTGAGGATTAGGACGTGGACAAATCTTTCTGGGGGTTATCATTCAACCAATTATAATAATTTTGGAAGTCTAGGATTTTCCTGGTGGCGCAGTGGTTAAGGATCTGCCTTCCAATGCAGGGGACACGGGTTCGAGCCCTGGTCTGGGAAGATCCCACATGCCACGGAGCAACTAAGCCCGTGCGCCACAACTACTGAGCCTGTGCTCTAGAGCCCATGAGTCACAACTACTGAGCTTGCGTGTCACAACTATTGAAGCCCACGTGCCTAGAGCCTGTGCTCTGCAACGAGAAGCCACAATGAGAAGCCTGCACACCGCAACAAAGAGTAGGCCCTGCTCACCATGACTAGAGAAAGCCCGCTCGCAGCAATGAAGACCCAATGAAGCCAAAAATAAATAAATTTTAAAAACCTTTAATATGAGGTATATAAATCAATACACTCTTTCTGGTGAACAACATGACTATTTTACTTTATTTAAAAAATATTTGAGTACCTACAGTGTTGCCGAAATTGTTTTAAGGCCTTTAATCAATAAAAGTGCAGATGCCTCTGACCTGGTAGTTTTACTGATTGGAATTTCCCTGTAGATATGCTTACAAAAGATCTACAAAAAGTTTTTTTTTAGATGGTAGCTGATGGTAGCATTGTGTGTAAGAGAAAAACAACTGGAATAATATCAAAGTGTCCATTCATCAGGGATTAGTTGGAAAATCACACTGAGTTCACATTTATTATGGAATGTACGATGTGGCTATTAAAAAGAATTAGGCATATATTGATATGGAAGACACATTAAGTGATAAAGTTTGGCAAACTACAGAATCCTTATTAATATACATAAATAAAAATCAGCATCTGTGTAGATACATATGTTGGTATATGCATAAACTTTAAGGGGCAGTGAGAGATCACAGGGAACTCTAAATAGTGATTATCTTTTTAGAGAAATTCTGGGGGAGGGAAATGCAGAGGGTGAAGGAAGTATTTTACTTTTCATAGTTTTATGAACCACTGAATTTTCTAAACTTATACATGTGTTATTTTTATTTTTTAATAATGTAAGTAGAATTTATCTGGTGTTGAGAATTTAGGACATTCATTTCTGTTTTTAATACCTAATTGTGACATTTTATAAGAAGTCCGATGCTTTTCTTTCAAATCAACTTGAAGCTAGGGTCAGATCTTTCTACAGCTTGGTATATTTTCTTCCTTGATTTGTATAATTATTGTTGCTCTTCCATCTGCCTTTTTTTCTCCTTGTGACATTGATTATTCTCCTGTTAGGTCTCCAGGATTTAGCGGCTAAATCTCTATCTTTTCCGCTCGTGATTTCTAACACACTGAATTATTGCTCTGCTGTTTCACAGATTTCTTTCACTTGATGTTCGTCACTAATTTGGGTCTCACAGGTGACCATTCATTGTTGAAGTTGTCCATTTTAGTAGAGGTCTGTTCTGAATATTTTATATTTTATTCCTCAAGGTTCCTGGTTCCCATAGGCTCTTGGACCCCTTGGGCTTCTTGTCATTTTTGTCTGTCTGCTTTGGGGCTGAGGTCGAGTTGCTATGGACTTTTCTGAGGCAGTGGTGGAGCCACTGCTGTTTCTCCTGGGTGGGCTGATGGTACAGCAGAAGCAGGCATTCAGACCTCTCGTGACAATGGGGCTTCCCTTGGCTTCTCAGTTGCAGGGACAGAGGACCTTCTCCCAGACTCTCTCAGTACTTCTGCAGGTCTATGGGGGTCAGGGAGACATGACATCTCTATATTGGTTAATGTCCTATTCTCTCTGGTGGGAGAAGGGGGTGTCCAGTGAGCTTGAGCTCCAAAAGTGAGATCTTCCCTTTCAGGTCCATGCAATGAGGCTCTCTTGTGCTGGTCCTGTGGTTCTCCTTCTGGTCTGAAGGGGAGAAAATCTTGGCAGACTTTCAATCACTTCCTCCATGCCTTATCTACACACCACCTGGAGCTGCCCCACCCAGTCGAGCCCAGCCTGAAACAAGAACCCCAGCCAATCTACAGATGCATGAGTCCAGCTCAAGTGAGCAGAGGTGCCCAGCTATGGCCAGCATAGATAACCTAACCTTTAGCTGACCCTCAAGCGTGTGAACTACAACAATAAATGAGACTTGTTCAAAGCCACTGGTTTGTTACATAGCAACAGCTAACTGATACCAGAAAGGAGGTGGGATGCTGTCTTTTATATTTCTATTTCAAAAAGAGTCAACAAGTAAGTGTTGCTAAAAAACAAAAACAAAAAAAAAACGGAGACCAAAGAAAATATTTAACAGGTGGAAAAAAGAGATCTGATATAACTTGCACTAAGAGAAGTTGTAGAACCTCAGAGTTAAAAATACTGGACTGTATTTTGCTTGAAGATAGGGGGCTGTGTCCTACCCAAAGTTCCATTCCATAGCCCCTGGCCCAAGAGACGGGCCCAACATTTATTAAATAAATAACTTCTGAAATACTCCCAGTCAAATCCTTATCTGAGAGACTAATTGAGAAAAGTTTTCCCTACAGTATTTCCATTCTTGGTCCTGGGTCTGCTTAACCATCTTCATGACGGGGTACTCACTACCTACCAGACAGCTATTTCCTTTGTGGGATAACAATAATTATTAGAAATATTTTGTTGAAGCAAACAAGAAATCTAGTTGACAGCGTGAAATCTAAACTCAACAATTCAAAAACATGAGCTCTTCCCTCCTTAAGACACCCCCTTGGATGAAACGGGCATATTTTCACGGGCTGATAAACAAGCTGCTATGGATCAGAACATCTGCATAATAGTTTCCACTTATCATTGTTACCTTAAATTCTATCCAGCTCCAAAATTACACTCCTTCATCTGTAATAAATGATCTACCTTCAGTTGGAAAAAGCAAAACGATCCCTTTTGTATTAAAATTACCTAAGAATGTAATTAACGGCATCTCATTTTGTTAGCTCATCATCTTAACTCTCTGGAAGTCTTCAAATAGGAAAAATTGGCACTTTTATTGTGTTCCTGATGTATCGCAAACATCGCTTACTAGTACACGCGGTTACAGGGCGAGTCCAGACTCTCCACTGGATCGAAAACAAATTTGTGTTTATTGTAGTGAAAAATAACGTTAGATTTAAACAGCTCCTATTTAATATTACGAGGTATCTTAACATTCACCAACCTGCCTGATTGTAGGTAAGGCTCAAGGACAAAGATTATTAGTTGAGTTCTCTCTCACTCATCCTTTTAGAATAAGTCAATATGAAAGTCTCTATTCAATTTATATTAAATGATCAATAAAATATCTAATGCACAGTGCTTGAGAAAAGTCCTCAATTGTATTTACTATAATAATAATTACTAGCCAGTAGTACTGTGACTGTTCTTAGCTTTGCGAGCTTTCTAGATCATCACACAATATACTGGATCCTCAAACTCTTCCCTAACAGCACATTCACTCGCTCCTTCCCAGACAAAACTGGGTTGTTTTCATCTAGTCCAAGAACTAACATAACTATGGCAATAAACCTTCTTCTTGGCTGCCTTCTGAGGTCAAAAGCTAGTGGAGGCTTGGCAGAGAGGGTCAGGTACAATCCCAAAGGCTCTGTCATTATAGTTCTGGGCTCTCCTAGCTCAGGCTGTAGAGACTGAAGAAACCCGTGGGCTGATGGCACAAAAAATTAACTGGGTAAAAGCCAAATCCAGCAGGCAAGAAGTGCAAGCCTGATGATGTAGGGGTTAAAATCATCCATTACTTATGGCTTGCTCTCCACTGTTGTGCTCTAGCATCAAGCTCCATGCATGGCACATAGTGGGTACTTAATAAGTGAATATGGAATAAACGAAGGAAGGTGAGATTGCTTATCACAAATCAGAGCCAGAGGAATGTTTCCATTTTCAATCTGGGCAAATTGATAGTTAACCACATGGCAGGCAGGCTGCATTCCCCTTTTGACTGGTATGCTTTTGGGTTTTCTTCCAGATACAGTCTATTTGGGGCTATCATCATGATATTGCAATTATAGGCCTTACCCATTGCCCCTGTTACTAATGCAGGGTTGCCCAATATCTGGCACAGATGCTGCTGTTCTGCACATGGGCCATGACAGACATTGCTAATGGATTGCCGCACCGCCTTTTTGTTGAGTGTGTACGCACCCTGCGGCAGACACGGAGTTGCGGCATCCAGATGCCCTTTCAAGGAAATATTTGCTGTCCAGCTGCAAGGAGTATGGTCAGCAGATGCTCTAGATGTTAGCATCTTTGAGGTCAGCTTTAGCTGCAGTGTCCCCTGCCTGGAAGGCTTCCCAGGGCAGCCTTCACCTAGTGACTGAGCCGGGTAGGTGGGTGAGGCGGGGGCGTGGGGTGTGGGGAACGGTGGTCATAAAGGCCCAGCCATTCCAGGGCACTGTTGTACAACTCTAATGGAAAATGCCAGCTCCAGAGCCCTGCCCATCTACAACCTGAAGTTGGCTGATGGTTTGTCAGCCTTGCTTTGTGCTTTGTTTTCTCCCTGTACCCAATACTGCTTCTTTCCCCTTCTCTTTAGGTGTTGATGCTTAATAAACACCTCATACTTCAGACTCTCAAGGTTTCAGGGTCTGCCTCCGGAGAACCCAACATGGCAGCCCCTGACACTAGACTGGGGCTGGCATGTGAAATTAAGTCCATTTTCCATGCCTGTCCGTCCTAAGGCCAGTGCTCACTGATAGTGATACAATCAAGATACTCAGACCATTCCAATAATTCCTGAAAATAGACAAGCCCAAATCCTTCTTTGGCCTGCAGGCCACAGAGGATACAGCCAGTTTTGCTACTTTGACGCATTGCAGCAAAGACTCATGCCTTCCTTCAAACCATGCAAATAATGTCCTTGGTTGTCTAAGAGAGGGTTTCTCAATTGTGGCACCACTGACATTAGGGGCTGGATAATTCTTCATCGTTGGGGGCTTTCCTGTGCATTGTAGGATGTTTAGCAGCATCCCTGGCCTCACCCCCTAAATGTCAGCAATACCCACCTCCCACCAGTGGTGGTGACAACTCAGTGTCTTCAGACATTGTCAAATGGCTCCTAGGGGGTACAATCTACCTGCTTGAGAACCACTGGTCTCAGAGTTCTGTCTGCGGAGGTAGTCTCCAGGTAAGGGACATGAAACCCTGAGCATGTTTCAAAATACTCCTTCTCTGGGCTTCCCTGGTGGCACAGTGGTTAAAAGTCCGCCTGCCAAGGCAGAGTACATGGATTCGAGCCCTGGTCCGGGAGGCTCCCACATGCCGCGGAGCAACTAAGCTTGTGCACCACAGCTACTGAGCCTGCCCTCTAGAGCCCGTGAGCCACAACTACTGAGCCCTCGTGTCTAGAGTCCGTGCTCTGCAACAAGAGAAGCCACCACAATGAGAAGCCTGTGCACCACAATGAAGAGTAGCCCCCACTTGCCGCAACTAGAGAAAGCCCACGCGCAGCAACGAAGACCCAACACGGCCAAAAATAAATAAATAAATAAATAAACAAAAAACCCCACTCCTTCTCTGTGGGCCTTGATCTCCAACCTGAGCTCTTCTCTCAGCAGAGAGGGGGCAGTGGCTCTTTGAATTAATCATCACCAAATCAGAAGATGGGAGACTCCCGTTTCCTAGTTAACGAGCTTGAATTCCCAACTTGCAGGCTTGCTGATAGCTGTGCCAGATCTCAGAACCAGCCTACGACCCCCACACCCTGGTCCTTGAAAAGGCCTCTCACCCCCAGGCAGCCTGTAGGTGTGTGCTGGTTTGTCTGCACCCTGAGGGAGGCTACATCCCTAAGGTCCTTTGATGGCACTGAGAGTTGGCTTTCTGTCTCTAGGCCTAATGTGAGCATGAGAGGGGCAAAGTCGTTTACTTAAAAGCTAAAAACTGGGTTTCATGGGAACCTTCAAAAATAATTAGCACCTAAATATTGTTGGAACATTTGGGATCATATATGAATGTATATATGTGTGCATAAACTTATTTACTCTAGATTTTCACTTGTTCCATTCTTACACAAATACATACCCACTGAAGAAAATTAAAAACGGTAGATCACCCAAGAGTAAATAAAAATCATTCATACTTTTACTACCTAACGATAACTATAGTATTTTGAAAAATAATCTTCTGGCGCTCTTTCTTATAACGTAAATAGATGAAGTGTAAATTTTATAATGAAAACAGGATCATATTGTGATATCATGTAACTCTCTTTGTTCTACTTATAAACATAGGTTGAGCCTGTATTTTCTGCATCTCCACTCTTTTTTTTGGCGATTACTCTCCCTTCATTTACAATGAAATCTTCTGAGGGAGGGAGATTTGTCTTATGATGACCCTAATTCTGATTTTTGGAGGGGAGAAATAAAGGTTAGGATTATAAAGGTTAGGATAAATAAAGGTGAGGTGAGCTATGCTGACCACGTTCTGTGCCATGTCTCACTCACACCCACAGGTCCTAACCTCCACAACCAGCCTGGGGATGGAGTGCTAACTCTGACTCACTTCGCAGCTTTGCCTGGAGAAATTGAGGCTGAATCCTGAAGGAAACCTCCACTGATCATATAACAGCTGTACAGAGGACTTCAAAATACCATCTCCAACAGTCAGTGCCTCGCACGTTAATGCCGCTTACATAAGACTTATCTGTAGGATTTACAAGGGAATAGAAAGTTAAGTTTTCTCACAAAATGTTTCCTGCCTTTCAAGGTCAAGTTTTAGAGAAAAATGCTTTGGGCTGACCTTGGGGAGCATACATGTACCTAGAGGGGAAGATTGGCCTCAGTGATGCCTACAGTTTCCGGGAGGCACTGAGGCTGTATGGCTTCAGTTGGGGGCTAGCAGTGGTTTGCTATTAATTAATCCTGTGACCTTGCGGCCAATCACTTCCTCCCTCTGGGCTTGCATTTCTTCTTCTGTACAAGTATTCCTTTTTTTTTTTTTTTAAACACCAAATACTTATTTGGCTTTTACTGTGAGCCACGCAGAGTCTGGTGCTGTGGATAGAGCAGTAAAGCTGTTGTGTTCCGTGCCCTCAGGGAGATTACTGCTTCAAGCTGAGATGTCCAGGGGCTTCCCTGGTGGCGCAGTGGTTAAGAATCCACCTGCCAATGAAGGGGACAGGGGTTCGAGCCCTGATCTGGGAAGATCCCACATGCCACGGAGCAACTAAGCCCGTGCACCATAACTACTGAGCCTGTGCTCTAGAGCCTTCGAGCCACAGCTACTGAAGCCTGCGCGCCTAGAGCCCGTGCTCCGCAACGAGAAGACACCATAATAAGAAGCCCATGCACCGCAACGAAGGTAGCCCCCGCTCGCTGCAACTAGAGAAAGCCCATGCACTGCAACGAAGACCCAAAGAAGCCAAAAAATAAATTAAAAAAAAAAAAAAAGCTGAGCTGTTCACTGTGATAGCCACGAGACACACGTGGCTATTTTAACACTTGATATGTGGCTGGTCCAAACTGGGTTGTGCTCTAGGTATAAAATACACATGTTGGGCTTCCCTGGTGGCGCAGTGGTTGACAGTCCGCCTCCCGATGCAGGGGACACGGGTTCGTGCCCCGGTCCGGGAAGATTCCACATGCCGCGGAGCAGCCGGGCCCGTGAGCCGTGGCCACTGAGCCTGCGCGTCCGGAGCCTGTGCTCCGCAACGGGAGACGCCACAACAGTGAGAGGCCCGCGTACCGCAAAACAAACAAACAAATAATAGTTACCACACCTGGAACACTTAGCTAGTCCAGACTTGTGGGAAGAACTGTACACACTTTTTTTTTTTACGCACCTCTTCTTAACCTTAACAAATCCATAAAGTAGGAAGCATTACTATTATCCCCATTTACAGATGAAGCAATTGAGCTCAGAGAGGTGAAGCTGCTTGCCCAAGGTCACACAGCTGGTAAGAGGCAGAGCTGGAACTTTAATCCAATATCTGACGGAACGTGTGACAGGCATCTGAGAGCTTGAAAATGAGAGATATGTGAGCCCCAGGGGCCCTGGCGGCCCAAGGGCTCATTTCTTCACTAAGAGAATAGCCAGGATCTTATACAGATTAGCCCATTTGATTCTTAAAACCTCACTATGATACAGTGGTCATTTTTTTTTAATACAGGGTTGGTTTATGACAGAATTTAGGCAGAAGCTCTAGATGAAGATGATTTTCTCAATATAAAAAGAATTTTTAACTTTTTTGAAGGCCTACGGGTAGTTAAGTTCTGTGTTGTACCCTTCAGAGGGTATAAACATCAAGTCCAACCTGATTTTGCCTCCCCACTTCTGTCCCCTAGATATTCTAGAATGGAGTTCTTCCTTCTTGATAACACATTGCCAGCTCCTAAGGCCAAGTTTCTCACTGAAAATTCAGGTGTTCCATCTTTATTTCTCATCATATGCCTGAATTTTAAGGTTTTAAGAGAAGGGACTAGGAAAACAGGTACAAACTCTGGGGCTAGGACTGGACTTGACTTTGTCCTAATAAAAATATAAATTGAGAGAGTAGGAAGTAGTAATTTCCCTGTCTGTGTCTCTGTCTCTCCACACATACATATACACGTTCTGATCTAACTCTTCTCCTGTTAGTAGTTCCTTCAACTTATTAAATATTTATTATGTTTCTTTATTGGACGTTACTTGTAATTGCCTGGATATGTCCCTCCATGTAGACTCTTCAGAAACATTCATCTTTACATTTACCAAGATCGCCTCAATGTTTGGGGATTTGAAATGAAACATGAGTCTATTGCTCACACTGATAAAAAGACTCACCTGCAAGAAAGGTGGAATTTAATCGCATTTGGCTGAGGTTGTGTGTTGCAGAATTGTTGGAAATATTTTGGAAATTAGTTTTTGCTGATTTTCTGGGGGAAATAATACGTGTTCTCTAGGGCCACGTGTCACAGGCAAGAAGGGATACTTTCTGAAATGAAAACAAGCAGAGCCATTCATCCTGGGCCAATCACAAGCAATCATGCAGCTTCCAGCATTCAGTTAGATTTGTCACAAGTTTGTTAGCCCCTGAAAGCCCTCCAGATTTGCTGGGTTTGTTGAGTGCTGAGGGTTCCTGAACTTCAGGCTTAGAGGCTGGTTGGCGACTTGCTGTCACATAGTGGAAGTCAACCAAACCGCTGGCAAAGCCCTGGAGGAGTGCAGGCATCATATCCCCTTGTGATGAAGCAGAAGGGCTCTAGACCCTGACTGCCTGGGTTCAAACTCCAGCTCTACTGCCTGTCTGTGTGGGTCATTTAGCTCCTCTGATCCTGGGTTGTCTAATAATGAAACTGTGCAGGATCCCGCGGGGCACTTCCAAGTACAAAGCCCTTTCTGTGCCCCCCATTTCTTACTTGTAGGAAAAAGGTTTCAGCCTCCTAGACCTTCCCTGAGTTCCAAAGGGCAGATTCAAACACTTTATAATTAGAGGAGAGAGAGAATGAAGAAACAAAAGCGCACTGACAGGGCACTTTGCAATAAGGAAACATTAATTAACCGAGTGAAAAGATGTAACAAGTAACAACAACAACAAAAATAATGATTGAGTACTCTTTGGGAGGCATGGTAAAGGCATTTCTTCATTCACTGACTCATTCACTCCTTAGAATAACCCTGGGAAGAGGGTACAATTATTATCATCCCACATTCTACAAAATTTCAGCCACTCACCCAAGGCCACTGACGTATTAAATGTGGGAACTATCTTTTCAACTCACGTTTGTCTGGTTCTAGGGCTGGACTCCATTTTCAAGGCAACTGACAAGCAATCATTGAGTCCCAGGTGTAAACAGGCCACACTTATTTCCAGGGTTTCCTGTCCTCTTCCCCCGCTTTTGGTCGCCCTCTTCTTTTTCAGGTCAATTCCAGTGTAAGATACCTAGTTTTGTACCTTTTCCCTTCATTGCCACACCTGTGTTTAGCTGCAGAGAAATGACAGTAAAAATATTCGTGATGGTTTTGCAGTGGCAGCCCCTGCTTTATGTATTTGCATAAAAACAAACCCTTTGCTGGAGATTATGCCTTGGGCACACAGGCAGTGCACATGCTCCCAGTCACATGCAGAGTCAGGGTGCACACCCCCTTCTCAGGTGGCCTGGATGGGCCAGGGACTGTACTGGCTCTTTTACATACTATATGTCTTATTTATTGTTGCAACAACAATAAAAAGACAATGACAATAATTCTAAAATTAACCAATGTTTTCAAGAAATATTTTCCTGAGTACATCCTCTGTGCCGGGCACTGTTTATCTCAGGGGATGTGCAGACCTGGAAGTGGAGGTTGCCCGTAGCCAAAGACTGACCAGCTCAGGGTTAGAGAAGCTCAGCTCCCTTGCTTTCGGCAGGACAGTCTCTGAGATGTAATCTGCCCTCTAGAGCTCCCCAAGGGATCAGGCTGAGGCTGCACTTTTACTCGATCCCACGTGCCGCGGAGCGGCTGGGCCCGTGAGCCATGGCCGCTGAGCCTGCGCGTCCGAAGCCTGTGCTCCGCAACGGGAGAGGCCGCAACAGTGAGAGGCCTGCATACCACACACACAAAAATAATAATAAAATAAATGTCACGTGAATTACAAGTTATGAATGTCATGCAGCTTAATGAATGCAGGTGTGTGCTTCTTGGCCAGTTTGTTTCCAGTGAACTGTTAGGCTTCTATATAATAGGCTGCTTCCACTAGAAACCTGGGTATTTCCCTCAGCTCCTTACTTTCAGCCACCCTCCATATTCACCAGAGTCCAAGAATATCAAGTTGTAACAATATCACCTCGTGCATATCACTTGCATCTATCTTTTCTCTCTTCTCCATCACTTTACCCTCCCCAGGTGAGGCCCTCATGATTGCTCACCTGAATCAGTGCAGCGTCTTCTCTCTGACCTTCCAGTCCTGCTCTCCACCAGTCCATCTTCCCTTGCTGCCTGCGGGCAACGCAGACCTGATTTTGTTACTCTTTCCTACAACTCGACAGTCCGTCCCCCGCAGAACCTGGACAGATTCTGAATCCCCTAACACAGGGGTCCCCACGCCCTGGGCCTCGGACCGGCTGCACAGCAGGAGGCGAGCGGTGGGCGAGTGAGCGAAGCTTCATCTACCGCTCTCCATCGCCCCCCATCACTCGTATTACCGCCGGAGCCATTCCGGCCCCGACCCTGGTCTGTGGAAACATCGTCTTCCACGAAACCAGTCCCTGGTGCCAAAAAGGTTGGGGACCGCTGCCCTAACAGGTCCTTGATGATCTGACCCTGATTACTTTCCCCATCTAATATACCATTTAGCTCGGGAACACATTTCCCACTCCACGCCCTTCCTTCCTTCCCGGTCAGGTACTGTATGTGGCTCCATTTCTTGTACTTGGAGCTTCTTCTGCCTCCTTGCCTGTGCTCCCACCGTTTCCTCTGACTTTCTTTGCCAACCTACACCTATTTTCCTTCCAGACAATGAGTCTGGCTCCTCCAAGAAGCAGATGCTAAGATAGAATTAAACACTGAAGAAATTTTTTTTTAAGGAGAAATACCTGAATGAAAAGAGTTTGGGAGGGAGCTGGAAAAGGCTGGGAAAGCCGTCTGACTGGAAAGCAAGGAGACAAGGAGAGAAGGCTGAATGGAAGCATCTGGACGGCCATTGAGGAGTCCTTGAGCCAAAGTCAGCCCGTGGAGTGTGGCCTTGGTGCTGGGATGGAGTTCAGAGTAGCAGCAGCTGCAGCCCTCAGTCAGCTACCCTCCCTGTAGCGGAGGTCTGTCTGCAAGGGTCGTTTGCACGACCACCACGAAGATCAAGCTTGTGTCACCTCCTTCAGACTGGCTCTTTCTCTCCCACCCCATTTCTTTCTGTTGTTCTCTTACCCTTAGGCGATCGCCTTTGCTAGAACGCCACTTCCATTGTATTATAATCCCTGGCTTACTTGTCTTCTCTGTTAGATAGTAAGATCTTTGCAAACTAGGACCTTACCTCCGTTATCTTTCAGTTCCTAGCTGTACCATGGGATATGTGGCACACGTAGGGCCTTATGAAAAAATGCTGCACTCAGAGGGAGGTCCTACTGAACCAGGTTCGTTTTGCCTGACGCTCAGCAAGCCAAAACGCCGAGACGCAGAGGTTTGTAGCAGAGAGGTTTATCTGCAAGGCGACCAACTGTGAAGACCACAGAACAAACCTCACACACACACCGCCCCCCTCCCCCCCCCACGAAGGCAAGGGGTTAGGGGTGGGGGAGGGTTGTATTTATAGGATGAGGAACAAAGCAGCAGGGCGGGCTGAGGCGTGGGGAACATGCGGGGTGTGGGGTAAGGTGATTGGAATCAGGTGCAGGAATCTTCCTTCTGCGCAGGCGTAACTAGGCTACAGGGCTCTGCACGGGCAATGGATGGGGCTTAGCACGATCTGAGGGTGGAGCTTTTAGCCCTCTGATGTCAAAAGGTCACGGAGTGGACACAGGTGCATGCCCAGTTGGAGGGTCAGTGCTCCTATTCAGTCTTAACCAGCGCAGCTAGAACTAGACGCAGCTGACTCCAAGTTTCTGGAAAACAACTCAGGCAAACATCTTATTGTTTAGGCTCCGTGCAGCTTGGAGGACATGCAAGTCTTAAAATGACCTTGATTAGTGAAGGCAGGTGAAATGGATGAGTAATCATTACCCACAGTTTCAGAGGCAGAAGGTGTGCAGACATCATTACCATTTCACAGATAACGAAACAGAGGCTTGGTGGGATGTGTGACTAGGCCAGGGTTAGTCTGGGGTGCACTGGGGATTTGAACACAGGTTGCCTGACTTTACCTCGAGGGAAGAACCTAAGGGTGAACTGGAGGCATCACCAGCTTTTCTTAACCAGACCATTCTGCTCTGGGGTCTAGGAAAAGGCCTCCCGATTAAAAATATTCAGCAAGGAAATGTATTGGCTCAAACATGAAATAGGCTTGGGGTTTATCTAGATATTCTGAACTCCTAATGAAATAAAAGAAAAACCAGTCTCTTTTCTTTGTTTCTTCCCGTGTATCAGAATCCTGTTCCTTTTTTATTGGAGTCTAGTTGATTTACAATGTTGCGTTAGTTTCAGGTGTACAGCAAAGTGAATCAGTTCTACATATACATGTTTCCACTCTTTTTTTAGATCAGAATCCTGTTCTTCATTCAAAGTTGGAGTGGATGCTCTTGGTACCTGCCCCCCTCCGCACTCATCTCTACACACAGAAAGATCCTGACTAGGAGTGTCTGCAGTCTCTGCTTGACGGTTTTTTCCTGGCTGTAGGAGCACGCTTGGCCCTGAGCAAGCCAACAGCACCGTCAAGCTAATGCTCTCAGGAGCGGTTCTCAATCAGTGCTGGACAGGGAGCCTGTGGGTGAACACTCCAGCTTCCTCACCGCGCAGCTGGGATGACCAAGGCACATGTGACAGTGTCCTGTGGTTCCCCAGCAGCTCTGAGCTCCACTGTCCACAGTGAGATCTGCTTCATAACACACTCCTCAGTGGCTGCCTCCCGTTCCCTGTCTCACTCCCCTGACTCCCGCACCCACATTCGTGGGACTACTTCCCACCTCAACTACTTGCACTCAAATCTCTGTCGCAGGGTCTGTTTCTGGGGAACACAAATCAAGACGAAACTCTAGCTCAAGTCTCACCATGTTTCATCAACATTTTATCTAAATTCCCTTTTGAATCTGAAGGGGAGGTGTGTTGCCACAGCTGCTCCAGGTCTTTGCTCAAAACCCACCAAACCCCACCTTTAGCAGGAGTTAATATAAATCTTTAAGTCAAAGGGTCCAGAGATAAGAAAGGAAGCTACAAACAAAAAACCCAGATGGAACCAGCTGGGACCAAGATGGTAACGACGGACGCTCCAACAGAGTCTCATTTATGCTGATTTTACTATATTAGCATGTTAAATGACACACCTACCGGTGGCCCTGACCAGGCATTAAGGACCAAAAGAGGATAAAAAGGGGGTGGCACCCCACTCCCTAGAAAAAAGCCCTGGCCCTTCTCCAGTAGACTAATGCGTATGTCTCCCCATCATTAGCCTCACTCCTCCTCCCTTTGTTTTTACTCTTTAAAATTAAATCCCTCTCCCCACGTGGTGAGAAGGTGATCTGTGAACTTAGTTCCCACTTCTCCATTCTTTGCCCACTGAATAAAACTTGTGCTGTGTCAATCTCAGCTTCGGATTCATTATTTGCCTCCCTGAACTCAAAGGGAAAAAAGAACCCTCCCCTGACGAGGCAGAGAGCCGCGGCCAGGCTGGGCCCGAACGGGGTCCATTCTTATTTCCATTTACACATAAAGAAAATGAAGCGCTGACACATTAAGTAACTTGCCCAAGATTCCCCCATGCTACGAAAGGGTGGGGCTGGAATTCAGTTCCAGTGCTGACTGCAGACTCTGTGTTCTAACCACTGAGATGTTATCTGGCCGTTGACACTCATCAGACCTGGCCTAAATCATGATGTGACTTTGGACATATTACCCTAAGTTTCCTGTTTTATAAAATGGAGTTTATGCTATCAACTTCATAGGGTTTCTTTCAAGCCAATGTTTAGAAAATTTTTTAGCATCACTCTTGATATGTAGTAGCAATGCAGTCAATAGACTGTATTCTTATTGTTGCAAAATAAACACAATAAATACAACTTCTCATGAATATTGTAAGTTCCATGGCACTCTGACCCTTTTGTATATGTTACCAGAACCTTGCACTGTCATCCAAATATGTTATCTAGAGGTTGGATGATTGCACTTTATGGATGGGTTGTCACTGATCACCCCACTTACAATGAAGGGACTCCTGCAGCTGTATTTAATTTTCAGAAAGAAAAGAAGCACCTCACTCACTTGGAAACTTGTTTATAGTCCCTCCTTTTTCTCACTTTTCCTGAGCCAGCACAGTGCGGCCAATTTAGAGGGTCTCCTGAACTGGGATTCATATATAAAAACATTGTTCTGAGAAACCTTGGTGATGCCTCTTAGTGTTCTCCATAAACATCCCTCTCTGCAGTAGACAGTTTCAGTGTCCTAGACAATGGGAATTTGTTATCTTTTGGAGGGGGTTGTCCCTAAATCTAGTTGCCGTATTTGTTGATGTAAAGTTGTTCATAATACTCCCTAATTCTGGGTTAGGATGGGTGGGTCTAAGCTGCAAGTCTGCTGGTCAGTCAGGTAATTCTTCATTATGTGTCTGTCATCATATTAGGACCAGTGGGCCGGCTGGGACACTTTCCTCTCCTGGGTAATGCAGACACACAAGAAAGTAAGCAGAAGTCTGCTATGCCTCTTCACGTCTGGGGTTGGAATTGGCACATTGCCTCTTCCACCTTCATGCCATTGGGCAAAGCAAGTCATATGGCCAAAGTCAAGGTGTAGGGAAATATACTCAGCTCACAGCGAGGCCACAGCAAAACTGTACATGCAGGGAATCTGGCATTCTTTTTGCTTCATTTATTATGAAGTTCTGGTGTTAACATATTTATGATTATTATGTCTTCCTGATGAACTGAATAAATCAAATTCCTTTGATCATTATGAAGCATACCTCTTTATCTTTGGTAATATTCTTTATCTTGAAGTCTTTTTCATCTTTTATTAATATGGTTACTCTAGCCTTTTTATGCTATTGTTAGCATTGTATAGATTTTCCCATCTATTTTAACCTGTTTCTGTCTGTATATTTAAAGTGCATCTCTTGTAGGCAGCATATAGTTGGATCTTAGGACCAATCAGAGAAAGCCAAATATGCTCCCCTAACAAATCACACAGGATGCCCCGCTCCTAGACAGCCCTTCTCCACCTTCCCCATGCCAACAGCCTCCTATCTGGTCACGCCTGAAGCCTCTCCTTTTTTCTACTACAAACCTTTTTCATTCCTCTGCCTGCCTTTCAGTCTCTGCCACATGCAAGTGATGGTGGCCAACTCCCTTGTGTAGCAAGCTCTGAATACATAGTCTTTGCCTGCTCTCAGTTGGTTTTTGGTGATTTCCACAATATTATTATCCATACTTTTTTTCCTATGGATATTTGTTCATCATGTATATTTTATCATATGGACATGCTATATTGTGTACTTTTGAGAATGTGTCAGGAAGTATCTTCGAAAAGATGATTTTTACATGGCTGCATAATAGTCCATCTTGTCGACCTATCCTCAGTTAAACATTGCTCTGCTGTTTGGCCCTTTAGCCTCTCTTTACTCATCTGTAAAATGGGAACACTAATAGCAATCCTATATGATAGCTGTTGAGAATGAAATAAAATCTAATCTGTGTAGCTTCTAGCAGAATTTCAGTCACATGATAGACACCCCATAAATGTGAATCTCCGTGTCAGTAAAACAGGAGGCTTCATGGGAAGGCTCCATCCCTCTCACTCTCCCACCCCTCCTTCCCATACTCGGGGTGCCTTTGCAGGACCCCAGTCTTCCCCACTGGGGTCAAAATAATTCCACTGCCTAGGAAAACAGCCTGCGAGTCAGAGATCAGCTTTCTTAGCTTCTCCCATAGCTAGGAGCTACTTAGAGAACTTGGTAATGAGTAAATAAAAACCCCAATAGGGTCTCTTCCTGTTGACATGGCAACCTGACTACCAGCTGTTAGGCAGTGTTGTCAGGCCATGCATTTAGGGGACTTTACCACCCGTACCTGATTAACAATTCTCAGCTGGGGGAGGGGAGTGGTGGATGTATAAAAGCCCTCGTCCTAGGGCCTCCTTTCCCACCCCGCCCGCCGCCAAGCTAAAGAAGCCCCCCGCTTTGAAGCTTAATTTAGGGTGCACTTCTTATTGTCCTCCCTACCCCCAGCAGCTGCTTAACCCAAGACTGCAAATAATATTTGCTTGAAGACCTTTTGTCTTCAAGTTTCCACCTGGCTGCCTTTCAAAGCTTTCCCAGCCCATGATTCAGCCTATCCTTTGCGGGCACATTCTGCAAGCAGGACTACAGGGAGACACAATAGGCAAGAAACAGCCAGTTGTCAAAAACACAAGTGATTGGAAGACAGAAATCACTTCCTTAAGGAGCAAGTTACTGCTCTGGAGTCAGAGACAAGTAGTTTGGATCCCAGTTACCTTGAACGCACGGCACAATGGGGCCGAAGATGTCTGGTGTAACTGATTCACCCT
Source organism: Delphinapterus leucas (assembly GCF_059928025.1). Taxonomy (NCBI): domain Eukaryota; kingdom Metazoa; phylum Chordata; class Mammalia; order Artiodactyla; family Monodontidae; genus Delphinapterus; species Delphinapterus leucas. The sequence goes on along the minus strand of NC_143138.1, from coordinate 78,859,717 downwards.
GTCTTTTATCCCTTCAACTTCAGACAAATGGTCTGATTTCTTTCCTGAAGGGTCAGACAGTTGTCTCAGGGTGGCTTTGTATGGTAGCACAGGTTGTACATTGCACAAAGCTGCCTGACAAAGGAGGCCCAATAGGGAGATCCAGTGTGTGCAACACTCACCCCTCTGGCATGTGGTCCCAGAGTGGGAAACCTTCCTAATTAAATAAACGCCCTGAACAGCCTCACAGGGGCTCCAGCGAGGCTGTATTACTTTACCAAACCCTATCATGGAGGAAAATGGGTTTGTGGGTGTGGGTGAGGGAGAAGAAGAGAGCTTTTTTGCCTGGACCTCACATTTCCAAAGGGCCTCAAGTTTAGACTTTTCTCATGAAGTCCAATTGAGTGTCTAAATACAGCACAGGGTTGGACCAATAGGATTGAACAAGTAAGATAGCCCACAATTTTTATAATGTGGTTTTGGGATGTTTCTATTTTCCAGTACAAGAGGAGTCTCTAGGTGTGAAAGAGGTTTGAGCCACTCTGGGAGGCCTTGCTTGGCTTCCTAGGCCTAGATGGCCCAACCTGGGTTTCGTCCTGCAACATGGGTAGGGGTGTGGTTAGGTGTTGGTTCACTCACATTGCATTAGAGAGAACTTTCCCCTGTCTACTCTTTCCATTATTTCTTTGAGCCTTGGAACCAACACTACTGTTAAAGACAAGAGGCCCAAAATGGAATTACTTGTGCTGAGTCCCCACTCACCAAATCAAGACTTAATTCCGTTTCGGCTCTCTCAGAAATGGAATCTTAAACCAGCCAATCAGGAATTGCCCGATCAGCTTCAGTTAGGTCATGTGCCTGATAGACCCCTACCATCCCCTAAGGGAAAATAACCTTGCCATAACCGGTCTACTTTCTGCCTAGTATAACTTCCCTGTTCCCGCTCCCTTCTGCCTGTAAAATCTCTTGCCTTTCTCTCTACTAGATTGGATGCTGCTTGACTTATGAATCACTGAATAAAGTCAACGAGATCCTGAAAATTTACTCAGTTGAATTTTGTTTTTCAACACTATCTACTTCTCTGTGTTTAGGAAAATCTGTTGAATTGATAATTTGGGCTTTTTCCCCAAGCATTTTCCCTTGGTCTCCTTTCACAGGCCTTTTTGCATCCTCTGCCCTGGGATGGGGGACAGTGTGGACACAAAGGCAAGAACAGGAGTTGTGGGCGAAGGCACCTGTCTTCCTGAAGAGCATCTCAGCCTCAGAAAGACAAAGACTTTGTTTTCTGCGCTCTGGAAATGTCACTGCCTGGCATTTAATAGGTTGGGTGATCAACTGTCCTAGTTGGCCCAGAATTTTCCAAGTTGTAATTCTGAAAATGCCACATCCTGAGAACCTCCTGAGTTCCAGGCAATCTGGGATGGCTGGTCACCCTACAAAGCTTTGCTAAACAAATGAATGAATGAATAAATGCCTTTTGTTTTCCAAAAGTCCACACTCACTGAAGAGATTATGTTAAGTTTCTTTGAGGACAAGAGGCCGGAGCAGGGATTGGCCAGTTACTTGTCATGTGCCAAAGCTGGCCCCGCTGTTTCTTTTCAGTGTCCTGAACACTAAGAATGGCTTCTCAAAATCCAGTTCTAAAAAATCAAATGAAGAATAAAATGTTGTGACATATGAACATTTTGTGAAAATGAAATTTGAGAGTCCATAAGTAAAGGGTCATGGGGCTGAAGGCCCCTTCGTCCATTTATGCCTTGTCTAGGGCTGCTTTAGTGCTACAACAGAGCTGAGTGGCTGTGACCGAGACGGCATGGCCTGTGAAGCCTGAAGTATTTACTATCTGGCCCTTTGCAGAAAATGTTTGCAGAGCCCTGGGATAGAAGAAGCCGTCTGGACTCAAGAAGAGACCAGAGTCGGAGGGTGAGAAACGTCGGGATGCTTACATTGCAGAGTGGCAGTACCTCCCAGGGCAGCCAGACATCAATGGGGTGGCCGGAATGAAGACACCCAGGCTCTCCACTTTCATAGGAGTTGTGTTCCCACAGAAGCTGAGCGCTTTCGAGAGTGGGAGGGACCACTGCCAGCATGGCCCATGAGGAGGTTGGTGGGGGCCGTGGGGGCCCTTTCTCTATCTCCTGGGTACCACGAAAATCTCCTGGATTCTAAAGTGACTCCCAGAGAGGTAAACGCTCAATGGTGACGGAGAATGGAAGTTCCTCCCAGCCTGGAGGGGGTCAGGCTTGGAAACTGATTTAAACTGAGTTTGATTAAAACAAAGAAATAGCAGTGTCTTACATCTGAGCATGGGGCTAAGACTGTCACGTTCTAGGGAGGATCCTGCTGTAGGAGTTGAAGTGTTGGAGTCTGTACTGCAGAATCTGAGTGCCTACGTTACCTAAGAAGTGCACCAAGCCAGGAAGGCAGGAAGGGTGAGAAGCAGGAGTGAGCCAGGAGAGAGAAGAACACGTTCAACGTCCAGAGCCTTTTCTGGCCTCCGTCTCCCAGGACTAGCGCAAACCCAGCACGTAGTTGTTGCTTAAAAAAATGCTTTTAATGAGTCATTATGTTTTCTGTCTCCCTTCTAGCCCTTCAGAATCTGTCAGACTCTGATATGGATCATTTCTACCTTAGCGTAAATTTAAGTAAATTGCTACCCCTCCTAGATATTTGTGGTTAAGCCTGACCTATGATAGTGGAATAAAAGCCAATTCTCCACCTAAAGGGGTTCAAACATGAGCAAATCAGTTGGGGGAGCAGGTGACCTAGAGACCCTTCCAAGGCTCTTGAAATCAGAACCCCAGGAATTATACAGACAGCTACTGTGCACTCATTAGGTGTCAGGTTCTAATATAAGCACTTTAAATGAATTGTCTGGAGTCCTCACAAAATTACTGCAAGCTAAGTCTTCTTACTGAACAGATGAAAATGAAGTTCAGAGAGGTCAAGAAACAAGCTCAAAGTCACACAGCTACTGTTTAACATTCTCAGGCTTCTAAGGCCCTAGTGGGAGAAGGGATTTAACTACTTAGAAGGAAATGTTTGACCACCATTTCCCAGAAGAGTAACAGGTTGCCAGGACTAGTTGCCTAGCCTTTTCTTCTATACATTGAATTTCTGAACAGAAGGAGTTACAGAGCCATGACAGACTCAGTGCTGGAGGAAACATATTCAGCTTTTCTCCCAATTGTTTTCCTACTTACTTGCAGCTGATTTGTTCATCAATCATCTCGGAAGAAACACAGATAAACCTCTGCTCCATTAGCTTCATCTGAAGCCTGGGGAAATTTAGCCAGAGAACTGCATTATATTGAATAATTAGCTTTCTACCTTAGCATTTCCCTATGTGTCAGAAAGTACTTGCATTAGATTACTATGTCTGGCCCCTTACATGAAATTCTGTCTCACGTGGAGTCCAGTTCGGTGATATTCCCAGCAATGTAATGAGGTGCGAGTGGAGGATTAATTCCTACCCCTGTTACTAGACCTATTACAGAACAGACTTCTAGATCCAATGATAAATTATAATGCAATATAACATATTCCCGAATCTCACAACAACTTAAGGAGTTGAAGAGATAATTTACCTGGGAGTTATTTACATTTATTGCTTCTTGTTTTCATAATGCCAAATGCCTCCTATTTGTTATTTAAGGATTTTTTTTTTTTAACTGAATCCTTGTGCCCAAGTTCCCTGTGTTATCAGCTTATGGAAATAAGGAACTTGTTTTCTGCTGGGGGGACAGAGGGTTCTCCCAGTGAGGGTGCATCTGAAAAGGAAGTTTGTAAGGGGCGTACTTTTTTGCTTTCAGAGTATTTCGGCATTCGTGGAATGCTGAAGACCCAGGCTTTAAAAAAAATTATACGTTTTTTTCTGAGTATAACATGCAAAACAACCAAAAGAAGTCCTTGTAGACAATTTGAAAACAATTAAAATGCATATGACACCATTCAGTTATAACAACTATAAACGTAGGATTTGGCATATTTATATGTGCAGCATTTTTTAGGTGCCCAGCACTATGCTAAGTGTTTGCATGGATCAACTTATTTAACCTTTTCAGTCACTTCAGGAGATGAGTAATATTACCACCCACATTTTATAGATGAGAGACAGGGCACAGAGAGGTTAAGTAATTTGCAGGAGGCCACCCAGAGGGAGTAAGAGGTAGATGTGGGATTTAGACCCACCCAGGCAGTCTGAAGCCAGACCTCAGACTCTTCAACAGCATCCAGGGTTATATCAGTATTTCCACGCAACTGTTCAATACACATTGTATTAATGGTCATATATATATGTTAATGTAGTTACACTGTATATATAGCTTAGTGTTCCTCCTTTTCTTCTACTTAACTTTTTTTTTTTTTTTTTTGCGGTGCGCGGGCCTCTCCCGTTACGGAGCACAGGCTCCAGACGTGCAGGCTCAGCGGCCATGGCTCACGGGCCTAGCCACTCTGCGGCATGTGGGATCTTCCCAGACCAGGGCACGAACCTGTGTCCCCTGCATCGGCAGGCGGACTCTCAACCACTGCGCCACCAGGAAAGCCCTCTTCTACTTAACTTTTGTCATAGCATTTCCTCTTGTCGTTAAATTGTTAAACAACCCCCCCCTTATTTTTTTAAGTTGTGGCAGGGTCAGTTGGTTACAATTGTAGAAAATGTATATTTGTACATTTGTAGAAAACAAAATACTGATGTCTCATTTCACGTCATGTTCCAAAATAAATTCCAGAGGGATTAAGGATGTTTCAAAACTCTAAAAAGAAAACTAAGAAAACGTAAGTGAATCAGGCTCACCAGAGCTCAAATCGAAGTCCAGCTGGAAGCTCTGTGACCTGGGAAAGTGACTTAACATCTCTGAGCCTCTGCTTCTTAATCTGTACAAATGGAAATGATATCTAAATTAGAGGGATGTTTTTAAAGGATTAAATAGAGAGCTTAGCACCGTGCCTGGCATATAACATGCTTCCAGTACATGCTAGATATTGTTGTGATATGTAGGGAAAGAAAAAAATTTGTCCAAAATTTCGGGGGATAAACAGCCCCTCCCCTGCCCCAAAGATTGACTCCTAATAACCCAGTCTATCTAAATAACCAGACCCCCCCGAACCTCCACTCTATCGTGATAAGAGAGGTTTGCTCTAATTGGTAGCTAAGGAGGAATTGCTCTTATTCTTTTCTGTGGCTCAGAGCGAGTTAAGTCAGCTTCAAATTAAGTTCAGAAACGCGAATGTTGTCTTCCTTCCTCTCAGCTTCTTTTATCATAGAATCACAAATGAGAGGTTTGGAGTATGAGTCTGCATATTTAGAAGAGGCACAAATGTGATTTCCATAACCAGGCTCCAATCTCCAAGGAAAAAAAGCTGGCATAATTGCTAAGCAGAAACGGTGGGTGAATTCTATTTCAAAGCTTCAGGTTCCATTTAGCCCAACCCACTCACCCAAATGAAGCCAGAGTTGTTTGCAATTCAATATCAGGTCGTTGACACTTAAACATTTTTAATTTGTTTGACATCGTGGATGGTAAATCTGTCTGTAAACCCAGCTTTATGCTCTGCGTGTTTAGGTCTGGATGATAAAGTTAGACAGTGGCATTTCATCAGAAAGTGTGAAACAATATGTGGGAGATTAATGAAGCAGTTGGCACTTCCAAGAGATTCTAGAGCAACTATTTCAGCAACTGAAGCACTGTGTCCCAGGGTTAAAAATTACCTTTCAGAAATACACAGTTTGAACAACAGACTGGTCACCAATCTGTTGATATCCTGACCGAGCACTTGAAGAAGTAGGAAAGTCACTGTTAAGAACACAGTAATGTGACAACAATCTAAAATTTGTTGAATATTATCAGTGTGACAAGATATATAAGAAACAACCGGAAGCAAATTGGGATGGGTTTTGTTGAAATCTGTTATTAGCGCAAAATTTATTTGGTTGAGAATACATATATATGGGAAAAGAAAACGCGGGGGAGTATAAACACACACACACATATACACACCACACACACACACATATACATATGCAATATATAAATAAGTATAATATATAAAAATATATCCCCCTACCCCCATGTTTTAGTTTTTAGTTTTAAATTGGCATCCTTGGTTAACTAACTCATTTGGGAAGGCGTGTGGGCCGTTTAGGAATTTTGTGGTCTTATTTTTCCCTGGCTCAGATTTCTGTACGATCTTCACTCTTACTGAGGTTATTGGTTTCCTGTTTGGGAACAATGCAAGTCCTCCCTGTCACCTTTCCCTAAGGAGGTGTATCCCTTAATTATTATGCACTTTGTAGAATTATAAAATGGCACTTGTTGCTTCAGTTACAAACACCAAGTGCAATGGAAGAGTATTAGAAAAACAGTTGGGTGAATACAAAGACGAAAACACTACAAACATCCCCAGAGCAAATATCTAGTTTGCGCATCTGCGGCAGACTCTGTGAGCTGTCTTCCAGCATTCATTCATCCCTTGTACTTCAGTAATAGAACCCCCCCCGATTTTTTTTCACTTCTTTTTAATTTCTATTTTTGCTCTTATGATTACAGGCAGACCTCATTTTATTTCTCTTTGCTTTATTGCACTTTGCAGATACTGCATTTTTAAAAATTTAAGTAAAGTTGACTTACAATGTTGTGTTAGTTTTAGGTGTACAGCAATGTGATTCAGATATATATATATATATATATATATATATTCTTTTTCAGATTCTTTTCCATTATAGGTTATTATAAGGTATTGAATATAGTTCCCTGTGCTATACAGTAGGACCTTGTTGTTTATCTATTTTATATATAGTAGTTTGTATCTGCTAATCCCCAACTCCTAGTTTATCCCTTCCCGCCCCCTTTCCCCTTTGGTAACCATAAGTTTGTTTTCTAGGTCTGTGAGTCTGTTTTGTAAACATGCTCATTTGTATCATTTTCTTTTAGATTCCACATATAAGTGATATCATGTGATATTTGTCTCTCTCTGTCTGACTTACCTCACTCAGTATGACAATCTCTAGGTCCATCCATTTTGCTGCAAGTGGCATTATTTCATTGCTTTTTATGGCTGAGTAATATTCCATTGTGTATACGTACCACATCTTCTTTATCCATTCAGCAGTTGATGGATATTTAGTTTGCTTCCATGTCTTGGCTCTCATAAATACTGCTGCAATGAACATTGGGGTGCATAGATATTTTTGAATTACAGTTTTCTCCAGATATATATCCAGGAGTGGGATTGCTGGGTCATATGGTAGCTCTGTTTTGAGTTTTTTAAGGAATCTCCATACTGTGTTCCTTAGTGGCTGCACCAATTTACATTCCTACCAACAGTGTAGGAGGAGAACCTGCAGATTTTTAGTTGGGCTCATGGCTTCCTGGAATAAGGATTGCCTTTTTCCACCCTCCTTTTCAATTCAGTGTGGCCGTGTGATAAATCTATCGAAATGGACACTAGGTGTGGCTCATGGGATGTGTTCTTCAAGGCTGGGCACGTCTTCCTCCTTCCTGCTGGCTGGAATTAGTCATTTGAGCTTAAACCATCACGTCCTAATGTGGACCCTGAGAAGAAAAGAGCTGGGGCAGATGGCAGATCAACTCCCTGATGACTGGGCAGTGTCATGCCAGCCCTGGACTTCTCAAAAGTGTGCTTCTCTAGGAAAAAGAGAAATAAATATCTGTCTTGCTTAAGCCGTCTTTATTTTGGGGTTTCTCTCTCTTGCAGTTGAACTTATTCCTAACTGATATACTCTTCTTCCTGCCCTTCTCCTTTCCCTCCTTTCCCTTTAATTGAACTGGTCCAAGATTTTGGACTAGTTCGGAATTTCTTAATTTCTGCACTATTGACATTTTGGGTTAGATGATTCTTTGTTGTGTGTCCCGTGCATTGTAGGATGTTTAGAAGCATCCCTGGACTCTACCACTAAATGCCAGTAGCTTCTGCTACCAAAAATGTCTCTGGACATTGCCGCATGCCCCCTGATGGAGACGGGGTGGAGAATCACCCCCAACTGAGAACCATTGGATTATTTCAAGCAGAGAGTTCTTCTCCTTGAATTTAGGAAAGCTGGTAAAAGCTGAGTGTCTGGTTCCTTGACCTGTACCTCTGAGAAGTTTTGGGAACTCATAAAAGCACGCAGTGAGATGGCTAGAGATTCATCGGGTACCCTAGAGAAGACAGTCTTGCTGTGAACATGTTAAGTCACTGGGCCTCCATTTCTTCCCTTATAATCTGACAGGATTGCTAAAATCTTCAAATCTCTCAGTCAATGAATATGACATTTATTTTGACCGCAGCAAATTTCAAGACCACTGCTTTGGATAAGTAATGTACAGAAAATACAAGATTAGGCAAAAGGTGTTACTCTTCCCTGATCCAATCAATTTTTGGATAATTTTCCTTCCTTATCATGAAGTACACTCCTTGAAGGCAGGACTGTGTCTTACTCATGTCTGTAGCACTAGTGCCAGACACTAGGACGTATTCGGTGAATGTTTATGGAATGAATGAATGAATGAATAAAAGAGTGAGTCAGTGAGCTGCCTGTCATTCCTCCTACCACACTGTAGGTCTTTGGTATGTTTCTCAGACTCTTTTAAATACTTTCAGCTTTTTATTTGGAAATGATTTTAATCTTATAGAAAAAGTTTCAGGAACAGCACAAAGAACTCTTATGCACCCTACACCCTAGATTCACCAGCTATTCACATTTCATTGCAATTGCTTCATTATTTGCTCTATGATTTTTTTCTGAACCATTTGAGAATAAGTTGTATATACCAAGCCCCCTTGTCCATAAATACTTCCACGTATATTTCCTAAAAAGAATATTCTCTTCCAAAAACCCCAGTAAAGTTAAAGTGTTGAGGAATTTGACATTGACAAACTTTTCTTTAGCCCATCATCTATTTTCCATTTTTGTCAGTTGACTTATTAATGCCTTTTAAATTAGTTTTCCCTGGTACAGGATCCAGTTTAAGACCAGGTATTACATTTAGTTGTTCTGCAAAATGCCATAAAGATTTTAGGAAAAAACCAATAACACTACCAACCAGGTCACTGCCTAGGTGAAGCTTCCAAATGGTACCATCCTCCCTCTTCTGTTCTCCTTCCCTATTGATTGCACTTTTCAGGACAGGCAGAAATAGCCTTTTTGGCTCACATCAGACCTTTAATCTTGGGAACCTCAGACAGGAGTTTTGCAGGGAGGTTGGGAGTTAACACACTGCAAACGCGAAAACGTGAGGTCTAAAAGTTAAATGAAACGGAGGTGTTTTTCCCTCTCCTCAGAGCTGAACTGGGATGTGGAGCCTTCTTAGTATAGCTGTGCACAGAGATGACCTGCCAGCAGGTGACAGCTTCTCAGCCACTATGAGCTTTGGGTCACTCCCCCTACTGGAATTCGTCAGAACAGAGCACAAAACCTAATCATAGACCCTTATGGTTGAAGTGGTAGGATTTCCAGTACAACTTTGAATAGAAGTGGTAGGAGTGGGCATCCTTGCCTTGTTCTTTTTTTAAAAAAATTTTTTTTAAACATCTTTATTGGAGTATAATTGCTTTACATTGCTGTGTGTTAGTTTCTGCTGTATAACAAAGTGAATCAGCTATACATATACATGTATCCCCATATCCCCTCCCTCTTGAGCCTCCCTCCCACCCTCCCTAACCCACCCCTCCAGGTGGTCACAAAACACTGAGCTGATCTCCCTGTGCTATGCGGCTGCTTCCCACCATCTATTTTACATTCGGTAGTGTATATATGTCCATGCCACTCTCTCACTTCGTCCCAGCTTACCCTTCCCCCTCCCCGTGTCAAGTCCATTCTCTACATCTGCGTCTTTATTCCTGTCCTATCCCTAGGTTCTGCAGGACCATTTTTTTTTTAGAGTCCATATATATGTTTTAGCATACGGTATTTGTTTTTCTCTTTCTGACTTACTTCACTCTGTATGACAGACTCTAGGTCCATCCACATCACTATAAATAACTAAATTTCGTTTCTTTTTATGACTAATATTCCACTGTATATATGTGCCACATGTTCTTTATCCATTCATCTCTCGATGGACACTTAGGTAGCTTCCATGCCCTGGCTATTGTAAATAGTGCTGCAATGAACATTGTGGTGCATGACTCTTTTTGAATTATGGTTTTCTCAGGGTATATGCCCAGTAGTGGGATTGCTGGGTCATATCATAATTCTATTTTCAGTTTTTTAAGGAACCTCCATACTATTCTCCATAGTGGCTGTATCAAGTGACATTCTCACCAACAGTGCAAGAGTGTTCCCTTTCCTCCACACCCTCTCCAGCATTTATTGTTTCTACATTTTTTGATGATGGCCATTCTGATTGGTGTGAGGTGATACCTCATTGTGGTTTTGATTTGCATTTCTCTAATGATTAGTGATGTTGAGCATCCTTTCATGTGTTTGTTGGCAATCTGTATATCTTCTTTGGAGAAATGTCTGTTTAGATCTTCTGCCCATTTTTTGGATTGGGTTGTTTGTTTTTCTGATATTGGGCTGCATGAGCTGCTTGTATATTTTGGAGATTAATCCTTTGTCAGTTGCTTCCTCCTCGCTGGCTCACCTCACCGAGAGGTAAGAGGGGAGGCTGGCTTCATGGACTGCTGCCCCCCAGCCAGACTGGAGTCGGGGCCTTGCACAAAGTCGTCGTGAATCCATCACTGTATCTCTGAGCTCTGGGTCCTTCCGCAGTGCTTTCATTCTCAGGCGGTTCTCTCCAGTTTACATTCCAATGGCTTAGAAACCCTGGCTGAAAGAGAAGTCCTTTTTTCTTTTTTAAAAATTTTAAAATTTTATTTTATTTTAATTAATTTATTTTTGGCTGCATTGGGTCTTCGTTGCTGCGCACGACTTTCTCTAGTTGCAATGAGTGGGGGCTACTCTTTGTTGCGGTGTGCCGGCTTCTCATTGCGGTGGTTTCTCTTGTTGCAGAGCAGGGGCTCTAGGTGTGCGGGCTTCAGTAGTTGCAGCATGTGGGCTCAGTAGTTGTGGCGCACGGGCTTAGCTACTCCGCGGCATGTGGGATCTTCCCGGACCAGGGCTCGAACCCCTGTCCCCTGCATTGGCAAGTGGATTCTTAACCACTGCGCCACCAGGGAAGTCCAAGAGAAGTCCTTTCGCTAATGAGCAACGACCACATTTTCATCACTAACTCTCTGAAATGGATGCGTGCCCATCCCTGAACTGATCCTTGTGATTGTGGGCCCACCTAAGGTTCAGGGAAGATGGTAAGCTCTATGGGTGCTGATGGCCCACCCAGTTCATTTTCCAAGAGGAAACTGAGGTACGGTCGTGAGAAGGGGGAATGGACACTAGGTAAGCAAAGACAGCAGATGTGTGCTCCCAAATGGTGGAAAGGTGGCCAGTGAAAGCCTCTAGAATGAAGGGACCCCTGTTTAAAACCACGGAGTGTGTTTTGTTTGAAGAACAACAAACAAAAATCAAGGGGGCAGCACGGACTGGAGGTGGTAGAGGCAAGGAGATGGGAATGATGCAGTAATACATTCAGAGAATTTCAGTTTTCCAAATGCTGTCCCCTGTGTTTTCTTCTTTGAGCCTCCCTTGGACCACCTGGGTGGAAGACTCCACTCCAGTTTTCTCACCTGTAAATTGTAGATAGTATGTCTGCTGCAGAAGTGGTACCAGCAGCTCCCACTGTCACTAGGTCCAGGGCAATACATCACCCCTTGTTGGTTTCTCTTACTCTGTGCACACTGCTGTAAATGGTTCCTTTGTTAATGTCTCCTCAACTAGACTGCTTGGGTGTGTTAGCTGTGCCAGGCAGGGGCCTCGACTGGTACAACAGCATGGCTGGTTGGGAGTAGTGTGCAGTACAGCTGGTCCCCCACACCAGGTGTTTCTCTGGGCAAAGCCCTGTCTCATCTCCTCCCAACATATAGAAAGGGGTTGTCAAATAACAGTTACATGAATCTTGCAGCATGTTGGCCAAAAGTCAGCAGGAGAAAGAAATGAATTGCAGGCTATTTGTCACTAACAGGCAAGCCAATCAAGCCCCTTCATGATCTGTAATGCAAAGTTGGCTTCCACAGGAGACATTTATTTTAGCTTCATCACTCCTTCCTCCTAATGATGGTTACTCTGCAAAATGCTTCTCATAATTTCCTTTTTAATTTTTTCTTCTTGGCAACTGCATCCTCTTGTCGGTATCCTCTTTTATGCCAAGAGCCTCAGAGATTCCAACCTTTTCAGAAGACATATGACTCTATTAATTACTCTCTGAAATGAGACTTCTGAAACTCAGCTGTAGAATGAAAGAAGAACCTAAGAAATATCACAGGAGGATGAATGAATGATTCTATCCAAATAGACACTAGAAAGTCAAGGTGAAGACACTTTTCTAACAGCAACATTCAGAGGCCACTGATTCCATCCATCTTTCCTTCCTTTTGTCCTTCCATCCATTATATATTTATCCGTTGCTAGGGAATTAGACTGGGCTCTAAAGAAACAATAGTGAGCAAGACAGATATGGTCTCTGCCCTCCCAGGTCTTATGGTGCAAAGGGGCACTTGGAAAATTAAACAGCCACAGTGTAGTATGATCCGTTTTAAATAGGTACAAGACATTCATTATGTGAGCACATTAACAAGGGGACCTCAGGCAGTCCAGAAGGGAGGGCCAGCACGAGCTTCCTGGGAGAAATAATGTTTAAGCTAAACCTGGAGATGAGAAGGAATTAGCCAGGTGAGGGAGGAAGCATGCACCAGGCAATAGGAACAGCATGAACAAAGGCTTCAACGTGGGGGTCAGATACAGATGGCTTTCTATATCTCATTACATTTCCAATTGTACCTTGTCCAGCTGGTCTGCCCTTGAATCTGGCTCTGACTACATCACCGTAGTAGGCTCCAAATCCTTCAGCTCTGTTCCAGTTTATCTTCAGTCCATATCCTTCTCACTTTTGTCAGAGCACCTCCCCGCAAGTACATCTGGTCAGACATACTGTGGCTCCAAGTCCCAACTCCTTAGGCTACTGTTTGAGGCTGTTCGCGTTTTGTCTGTAACCATCCTTTGTAGTTTAAATCTCACTACGCTCTCAGCTCACTATTCTCGTCACAGCTTTGAGCCTGGCTTCTGCGCCCTTGGTTGAGCTCTTCCTTTCACCTGCACTGTCCTCATCCTCTCCATATCTGTGTGAGTCAGGCTTCCAGCACATTCCTGCTGGTACCCTCAAATGAGGCAGCTCAGAAGGATTAAAAAAGAGACTGCGTGCTTACATAGATGTTGGCAGGGTTGAGGCAAACCAGCATGAGATGGGACGGTCCCCACAGCTACTCCATGACCACCTCCAGACCAGAAGGGGCAAGAGACGGAGCAGTTACCGGAAACACAAGGAGGGGCTCTATGGAGAAGTCTCACACCCCTCCACCCTCCCAGTACCTCTGAGGTCATTGGCCTAATCCAACAAGAAGCCACAAGGCAAGGTCACCTGTTAATGGCATCCACACAGGTCAGCTGCCCTGGACCCAGATCAGGGGGGAAAGGAGTGCAGAGAAGACCTGGAGAGATAAACAAAGAATAAACAAAAGACCACCCCCCTTCCCGACTGCTTTCACCATTCATCTCAACCTTTTGAAATAACATCCACTAATTGAGACCCAATATGGATGCCAACTCATCCACGATTCCTCCCACCTATGCCCTTCACAGCCCTCCAGCTGGACGCACTTTTCCTCACCTCTGAATGTGCCAAGTGCTTTCTCAGGATCTCTGTCATAGTACTTCTCATTCTGAACCTCACTTCCTCATAACTTATATGCATGGGTCTTAGGTTGGGTTCCCCCAAAGCAGACTCGGACATGAGATTTTTGTGTCAAGGTGATCCATTAGGAAGTGTTCCAGGAGGAACCGGTAGGGAGGCGGGAAGATGGATGGGAAGGGAACCAAGGTAGGGTATGACTCACTGCTGCAGGGGAGGTTGGTCTGGGGGTCAGTGCACAGCTGGCTTCAGAGTTGACCCCATCAGAGGCAAGGGGCCAATTAGATGGATTCCCACACAAGTCAGTCATTGGCGAAGGACTTCGAGTTCTCTGAGCTCTCAGGCAAAGTGGCTCCAGCAGCCTGTGGTCAGACCTTAACAAAGGGACGGAGGGTCTGGCTGTTGAATATGGCTGCTCACTGGGATCAGATGTGGACAAAAGTGGTAAAGAAATTGAAAATGATGGGGAGAAGCACTGACAGGTCTTTTATTACACACATCTTCCCTCCCTCCTTGGATACTAACTTCTCTAGGGCGAGCAATGGAGTCTTCTTTGTAACAGCACATATATCTTTATAACATCAAACACCAAGGCTGGCTTCATGGGTGTGACATATGTAATCCCATAGTGCTTAGAAGGAGTCCATGCTTGGTTTAATGCTCTGCTGTCACCACTGAAATTCTTAAAAATTACGGAGAATTCTTAATAATCAATGCACAAATTAGGCATTTAACATGTGTTTATTGAATGAAGGAATGAATGCCTGGCATTCATTAGGTGGTCAGTAAATGCAGGTTAAGTGGGCGTATCAGGAGGGACTATTGTCCTAAGTCTTCAACTTCAAAAATAAAGAAGAGGGAGTGGGGTCCTGCCACCTCGCCCCCTCCCCTACTTCCCCCAGTCTTCACACCTTTCTAGGCCCCTGCTGAAGTGTGGGTAGGACTTGTTTATTTCAAACTGCTATTTATTTTTTTCTCTTCCCATGCCATGGAAAATTCCTGGCATCAGGCAGCCTCAGAGCAACACTATTTTTATTTCCCCAGCGAAATAATTAAATTTAGGCTCAGTTACTTTTCCCTAGTAGAGAGGCTGTGGGCAAAATGGGATGAAAAGGCTGCTGCAGAGGGCTGGTTGCGATGGGTTCCAGAGAGGCTAGGCACCATGATCTGAGACACACTTAACCATGGAGCCACACGGGAAGGAGGTAGCGAAGGCTTTGTAAAATCACTCAGTCAGACCTTTCTGCTGAGTAGGACAACCACAAACATGTCTTAGAATCTTAGAGCTGGATGGAGCTGTAGGAATGATCTAGACCAGGGGTCAGCAAACTATAGGTCAAGGGCCAAATCTGGCCCTGCTGCCTGATTTTGTAAATAAAGTTTCATTGGACCGTAGCCATGGCCATTCATTTGCGTGTCGTCTATGGCTGCTTTCATGATACAGCAGAGTGAAGATGCCGTAACAGAGACCATATGGCCTGCAAGCCCAAACATACTTATTGTCTGGCCCTTTGTAGACAAAATGTATTGACCACTGACCTAGACAAGGAACGCTCACAATGTGTTATGTGGAAACTACTAGTCTTTCAGGATGCTCTATACAAAAGTATGCTGTGGTCAAATATCTTTGGAAAATGCACAAACCTTATGTCCCCTCTTGAAACTTCACAGACCCCATCACCCTACTGCAGCAGCCCCTGTCCATGCTGTGCCCACATGCACTGCACACTCTGCTTACTGTACGCACCTGTGGCTCTTGCCCTAGGTTCTTGTTCTGTTATTTGTTGTCTTTTCCTCCCGATCCAGGGCGCAGGGCAAGCTGGAAGCACTGGAGAGTCAATGACCTTGAAAGCAGACATCAATCAACGATAGACACTATAAGGGAGAGAATTCCTCAGCTTCCTTGCCTGTTGGTTGGGAAAACTCTGAGGCATGATCTACACTGTCTCCTAGAGCTCACCTGAGGGACCAAGACCCCGCTGTCCACGGGGATCAACCTGCTCATTAACGCACCTTTAGTGACTGTCCTCACTTCCCCTAGCGGAGTTCTTTGAAATCACCTCCCAAACAAACGAATTCTATTCTGATTCTTAGTGTGCTTCTGGTGGAATGCAAACCAAGATACCTACTAATTAAAGGCTCTGAGAAGTCCTGTAGTAAACATATACATATCTTCTTAATTTGGCCCTCAAGGCTTTTTTTTTTTTAAATCTGGCTTCTATCCAACTTCCCAGCCTAATTTTCCTCAAATCTCCCCCACTCATCTCAAGCTTTTTCTTTTTTCCTATTTTTCTTCTTTTTATTTCATTTATTTATTGAACCTATTCCGCTTAAATACATATATACGTTGACAGCAGGAATTTTGTTTATCTTCAATACCTATAATAATGCCTGGCGCATAATAGATATTCAATAATATATTTTGAAAGAATGAGTAAATGAATGAATATTATAAAATATTCAGCTGAGTTGACATCTAGGTTCTGTGTACAACTATGTGTGGCCAATTTAAGGAAATATTTACTTATAAAAATAAAGTATAATTCCATTTTCATATTTATAATCTTCATAGACTTTTTTAATGTAGCTCACAATACTTTTGTTTCCACTATGAATAGGAAAGTCTTCTTTCTTTTTTTAAAAAATTTATTTTTTTATTAGTTTTCTATTTTATACATATTAGTGTATATATGTCACCCATCTCAAGCTTTTTTTCAATTTCTTGAACCCACCATATTCTTAATGATGTTATTCTCTTTCCTCATTGCCTTGCTAACACCTACTCACCTTTAAGGCTTTAAATACAATGTCATGTCATCCTGGAAGTCATCCAAAAAAAAAAAACTTAACCAGGACTAGGTGTTCCTGCTGGATATTCCTGGACTTCCCGTATCACGGTGTTTACCGAGCCACGCAATTCCCAGTTTGGTCTACCTTCCCTCCAAACCATGTAGCTTCATAAGAATAAGAACCATGTCTGTCTTCCTACCCCACTGTATCCCGGAGCCCAGCAGAAGTGCTTCATAAGAATCTGTTGACAGTGTGGATGGACAGTTGAATGCTTCACGTACTCTTTGTGTCGGAGCAGAGGTAGCACACTGGTAGGGTTTGACCAGCCTCTTGGTCAAACTTTAACCTGGTGCCTTTGAGCCCAGCTCTTGACCAGGTCTTTCCTGTGGCCGCCAAGCCCAGGATTAGCAAGTTTAGTGAGAATCCTCCCACTCTTGATATCTAATCAATTTCTTCTTACTAATTTTTCACCTACTCCCTCACTCTGACCATTGCCTCTAAACCCCCGCTTCTCCCTTTTATATTCAGAGTTGAGTTCCATTTCTCTCCCCTATTTGAATAGTTTTGATCAAAATCTTCTTTGCCTGTTTAGGTTAGAGTTGAGCTCAATTCTATATGGAAATCTCCTTTACTGCAGTACCTGGAATAAAATGAGTCAATAAGAGGGAGTATTGATAGAAACCTATTTCCTGTCTCCTTCCCCACCATTCATCTACCACCTACCCAAGTCCCAGGCACACAGAACTATAACCTTTCCCTGCAGTTACCACACATGTTCCTGCCTTCATATATATGCTGTCCCTCTTCTTCGAAGAAAGGGAGTATTTCATCTTCTCTGTCTCATGATCTCCAACTGTGAATCATCTCCCAAAGGATTCTAAGGAATAGCTGGAATTATCATTAGCAAGATTTCCCAAGACATCCACATGTACTTTTTGATTACTTACGATGTACGAAAAACTGTTCTCAGTCTCCCAATTCATCCCACCACCACCCCTTGGTATCCCCCTTGGTATCCATAAGTTTGTTCTCTACATCTGTGTCTCTGTTTCTGCTTTGTAAATAAGATTGTCTATACCAATTTTATCAGATTCCACATATATGCGTTAATATACAATATTTGTTTTTCTCTTTCTGACTTCACTCTGCATGACAGTCTCTAGGTTCATCCACGTCATATATACACTATTGATATTATGTATAAAATAGGTAACTAATGAGAACCTACTGTATAGCACAAGGAACTCTACTCAATGTTCTGTGGTGGCCTAGATGGGAAGGAAATCCAAAAAGGAGGGGATATATGTTTATGTATAGCTGATTCACTTTGCTGTACAGCAGAAACTAACACAACATTGTAAAGCAACTATACTCCAATAAGAATTTAAAAAAGAAAAAGAAAAACTGTTCTCAGTATAGGGGTCAGGGGAGGGGTTCTCTCAGTTTGGATTCCACCCCCCCCGCCCCCCCGCAAAGCAGACCGTGAGACAGGAAATTAGGTGCAGGAAGTTTATAGGAAGGCGAGCCTAGGAAGCAAAAGTAAGGAAACTGGGAAAGTGAATTAAGGAAAGGAGGAAAAATAATAAAAGTATATTAACGGGTAATTTACCACTGGAGGCAACTGGGTCTCAGTCTCCCTGGGGACCTTCTGAGAAGCTGTGAAGGACTTGACTCATAATCAAAGGGTGGGGAGGCTTTGAGGGTTTAGTCATTGATTTTCCTCCTCATTGGCTGAGAGTTGCCTCTAGGGGTTTTAACTCTCCACGTGCCCATATGTCCCCTGCCGGCTATAGAGCAAGCTCCCAGCGCTCCAGAGAAGAAAGATGTGTGTACCTGAGGTAGGAAGTTGTCAGCGAGCTGGAGATAGTCTCCTGAGGTGACAGGGGGACTCAGATGTGCTGAGAAGATACGTGCTGGGCATCAGCGTCATCCGCTACATAGTGACATTCAAAATCTATGACTCGTATGACATCAGCCCAGAGCAATGGGCATAGATGCTGATCGTGAATGTGTGCTGTGTACTTGCCAACGAGTACAATCAACCCATCCTCGTAAGGATACAGACACGCGTAAGAGTCTTAGTTCTCAGGCTGAGATGCTCCAGGCACAACTGACATGATTTCTCAGGTCATCTTTCTCAGGAAGAGTGATGACCTCCTCTTCCTGAGGTTTTGCATCAGCCCCCAAGCAGCTCAGGACAGTTGAAATGAAGATCAGAACTGACATCATACGCAAGTTGGCTTTGTGTGTGGCCTCAGGGTGCTGACAAAAGCCTCCCATTCCTCTGAGCCCGATCACCTGCCTCGAGCTTAATTTCAAAGGGGTCTCCTGGTCAAGAAACCGCAGTTCATTCCCACATGGTCACCCAGAGATTAGAAGTAATTTCCATTCTTCACCTCTCTTCCCTTTCTGATTTCAGGGAGCGGGTGGGCGGAGGGAATCCAGCGTGGACAGCTCATGAGTCATAAGCCCCGTTGCTCTGCCATTTAATGTCTTCACTATTCCACACATGCCTTGCAGGGGGAATCGAAGCTCTTTCCTTGAAGACCAAAGTGTCAGAGAAATCGAAGTTCTCCTTTTCCCACTTTTAATTTCATCATCGATTTTCATGAAGCCCTTCAGAGTCTCCCAATACCTCCAGCTTTCTTTCCTTCAAAGAGAGAGATTTAGAGAAAGCAGCCAGTTCCCAGCTTTCACAGGCCACTAGCGATGTGGCTGCCTTGCGACCAGATCAACCCAGTCCTGATCCTGAGGCCTCCATCTCTCTCCCTGGTGAAGGGTCCAAAGCTTTCCCAGGATTAACCTGTCCCACTGTGGGCTGCAAATCTGTCTGAGGTCAAAGCGTACTCTTAAGGTAAAAAAGGACAAGAAACTATAATGAGAAACAGATGAGGCCAGTAACATTTCTTGGAATATAAAGACAAATCATTGCATTTTGAAAAAGCTTCATCTTATAAATAAAAATGTGCCTTTGGACCTGGCTGAGGTCCCATAACAGATAAGACACAGAAGGAGCTGGAAGTGCACTTGAGGCTCTGCCCCCAGATAATCACAGATGGAGAGCGGTTCTGGGCTCTGAGCTCCACTGTCTTGATGGATTGTCCACTCTGTGTGGGCTTTATTGGCCCCTAGACAATGGGGATGTTTCACTCTCTGTGTCTTTGATCTCGACAATACACTTTGCACGGCTGATTTGCTGGTTCTGAGCTAAGCTAAAGCGAAAGCAATCTTAAACTGAGTATAAATCTTCATTCTTACCGATTTTTAAAGCTAGCACAGCCTTTGTCATCAGACCCAGTGTGCTCACCTACCATTAAAGCACACCATGTTTTCTTTTTTTTCAGCAAGACATTAAGCTGTGTCCAAGCAAATAACTTCATGTTCCCGTTTTGCACCTCTTCTGTTTGAGAAGGACTCATTCATTAATTTTTTTTGTTTCATACTCATCAAGCACCCCCTATACTCTAGGTGCTGTTCTAGGTGTTGAGGATACTGTATAAGCCTGGCAGGGCACTTACTTTTAAAGATGTTACTTACAAGCCAGTAAATGGCCACATGAATTGTGTGACTTATGTGGCACTTTCAAAACTTATATAAAGCATAGTTACATGTTTTTAATCTACAAAGCATTGAGAAATCATCAGCTTTATTTTTTTTAAAATCTATGTCTTTTTTCTCTGGGACATCTCTTGCTTACGGACGTTTAGCCCTCTGTGTATTGGGCTTATAACACAGACTGCCAAGGTCAAAGATGGGAAAGAGAAGTAGAAGAGACAGCTTTTTTTTTTTTTTGTGGTACGCGGGCCTCTCACTGTTGTGGCCTCTCCCGTTGCGGAGCACAGGCTCCAGACGCTCAGGCTCAGCGGCCATGGCTCACGGGCCCAGCCGCTCCGCGGCATGTGGGATCCTCCCGGACCGGGGCACGAACCCGCGTCCCCTGCATCGGCAGGCGGACTCTCAACCACTGCGCCACCAGGGAAGCCCCAGAGACAGCTTTTTAAGTGATTAAAATTTGTCCATATGGTCACTGGCACTTGCTATAATTTTCTTAAAAAAAAAAAGTCCGGTTAATACAAAAGATTATTTCAGAATGGGAAGGGATTTGGGGAACATACGGTCACAGGGCACCCTTTCACTAAGTGAGGAAGAATCTGAGACCTGGAAGCAGGGGATCAGGTGCAAAGCCGGGAAGAAAAGTCCAGGTTCTGCCCTCCACGTCAGCATCCACAACGACCCGCCTAGCAGGTGCATGTCGGGAATCCCTTCCTCTCCCAAGGGCCCTTCTGCCCTTCCTTCCCTTCTTCCATGGCCTCCCTCCTGCCACTTATACTTTCTTCAAGCAAAACCATGGGCTACAGACCACACAGATTTTAAAATTCCACGGCCTTTCCCCAAAGGAAGAATTGCCTTCCTAAATGACATAGAAAGGCAAGGAAAACCAAGTTACACTGTTACTGCTTTTTCCCTTAATGCTTCTTGATTCCCTTTGGGTTCTGGACGCGTGAGATGCTGCTGCTTGCTCTTCCTCTTTCTCTCTTCCTCCTCCTTGTTTTGGAGAACAGCTAATTATAATCAGGTATAAGCTGTAAATCATGGGGATGCTCTCCTTTGGGGAGTTTTATATCCACACGTGTCCTCACAGAAAGGAGCCAGACTGTGGCACGAGATAGACATGGGTTGGAACCCGGGTTTTATCTTCCACTTATTGCTCTGTGACCCTGGTAAGTCACTCGACCTCTCTAAACTGCATTCTCTTTGGTGGAATAGAGATCATAATACCAATCTCTTAAGGTTGTTTAGGGAATTAAGCAGAGGACCATCTGGCAATACCTGAGTGTAGTAGATGCTCTATTAGGGGCAGCCATGAGCAAGAACAATGATAATGACCATTTGTCCAGAATTAGACAAATCAGAGTGGATATGAGACACGTACACAGGCCCACTTTGCATTCCTGAAGTATTTATATGCTTCCTTAAGTCTCACAGTGACTTGTCTTAAGAAAATAGGTCCCACTCTGATCCCACATTTATGTTTGAAAAAATACGAGGCTCACTCAGAAAAGGTGGAGGGCTTTTTCAGGGCCACAGGGCTGGTGGTGGTGGAGCTGGGACCAGAGTCCAGCCCTCTGGACTGGTCCGCTTCTCCAGGCCAGCGATTCCTCCAGAGGCATAGACCCCGCAGCCATACCATCTGAACATTCGTGCGAAGTGGGAGAAATCAAGACCACCAAGAGCCTCTAGGTAGTTACGGTTCATGTTTTGTCACCAAATAAATATGAAAAACTTCAGCGTCCACTGTCCTTACATTCAGAATTGTGGATGAAGTATTGAATACGTGGGACAGGAACATAGGCCTCAAGTGCGCAGTAGTGGAGACCAGGCAGAGACCCTGCTTTACGCCAGAATTTGGTCATTTCAAAACTGTACCCCACAAAAGATCAAAGAGAAATCTGAATCCATGGAAATTAGAGGAAAGAGACTGGCACAATAAGTCTTTCAAGGCCAATTTGCTGGGTTACTTTCGCCCCTTGTCCGTGGACTGTGTCAGCTTTCGCCAGATTCAGTGAACTGGCCTTCCTTCTCTTCGCTCAGAATTCCGCTGAGAACTCTCGTTACCTTTACCAGTGCCGAAGGTCAGCTGACGTGCAGGACTCCTGTTGGTTTCCTTCCAGCACTTTCCCCCTTTCTCACAAAGGACTATTTAAAGCACAATTCCTGATCTCATACTTGGACCCATTTTTAGAGGCTAAAATAAAGAAAATTAGGGGTTCCAGGACTGGGTATGTTTCTGTCATGCTCACCAAATTGCAAGGGTGCTCACAGCTCTTGTATAAGAAGATCTTAACTACATTTAATCACAGGAAGCCTTCCCAGGGAGGCTCAGGTTTGCTCCTTTTATACAGTGATACAAGAAAGATTTTACCTGGAGTAACAAAGGAGATTATTCCATCAATTCCTATGTTTGCTGAGCCCATGCCTGAGAAGCAAATAACACTGCCCTTCTTATCCAAGTTATGGATTTTGTATTAGAGATTCTTATAATTTTCTGTCAGTCACTTCCTCCCTGGCTCCTCCCTTCCTTCTTTGAGAACCTGTCCATATACTTTGCAGAGTCAGTTCCCACAGGCCCTGCTGAGGGGGCACATGACTTGCATCCCTGAACACAGACAGCTAGATCTGGAATGATCCCTACTTGAATCCAGCCAATCAGGTTCTTGCTCTGGGGGATTGGAACTGGGCTTCTGAGATGCTAGTGAGTGTTGGCTGAGTGTTTAGAGAGAGAAGTGAAGCCAGCAATGGGGACAATGTGTTTGGCTTTTGGGCCTAGAATCAGAAAAAAATAACACAGAAAACCAAAAACCAAAAACCACCAAAAAAACAACTAGTCAAGAGGTACAGATAAAGAGAGAGGTAGAGATGGAAATGAGGGAGGGACCACATGCAGACAGAAGCAGAGCCAAGAAACCAATTCATTAAGAGACACTAAGAGCAAAATCTTGGTTTTGCTTTCTATCGCTGTTTCCAATGTTTCGTGGACATTAGTTGCATTCTCTGCCCTTTCATTTTGCTATATGCTGCTGTACTTTGTTGATAAATACAACCCGTGCCTTTTTCCTTCGTGTGTGTGTGTATATGTGTATGTGTGTATGTGATTCCAGCGCGCTTTGTTCTTTGCAACCAAGGGATACCAGGACAGATTTGCATCCATAATCACCTGTGATGACCAGTAATATTTTCAAGATGGAACCTTTGTTTGAAGAGTAGAGCTCATGGTCCTGGGACCAGAACCAAGAGGTGAGGCTCCTGTGATCTAGGGTCTTAGCACAGTGCTCATCAATTTATCTGTCACTGATGCTCCAAGAGCTTTTGCTCTGTTTTCATTCTTTGCATCAGGCTAAAATAGATTCTATAATTGATTTCCCCCTCAGAGGAGTGTGATTTCCCATCTGGGATGGAGAATCTTAAATCCTTTGGGAGCCCCAAGGGTTGGAATGGCTCCAAGATTCCTCCTCATACCATTGGCCAGGGTCTCTTTTTTCCTTTTCTGAAAGGTGTGAATCTGACCTTTCGATTGGTCACCAAGGTTGCCATATTCAGCTACTTGTGACTAAAATACAAAGGGCTTGGAGGGAGCACAGCCCACAGATTCTATTTGAGGAATGCCAAATGGTTCTCCAGGACCCAGCTGGTACCACGCTCTCTCTCACACAGTGCCTGAAATGTGCACAGTTATTTTTGTTAAATTATATTATTGCTCATGAAGAAGTCTAATATTAAAACAAAACAACAATGCCCACAGAGAGGGCAGAGAACTCTCCAACCTGCCAGCTGTGTGACTTTGGGAAAATCAAAACCTCTGTGCTTTGGTTTCCTCATCTGTGAGATGATAATACTAATACCTACCTCAGAGGGTCATGATGGGAGTTAATATTTGTAAAGCCCCTAAACCAGTACCTGGCACATGGGTTGAGTCTTGTTGAACACACATTCCTCCTATTAAGATGGTGACAGAGTAAAGTCTGGGGCTTTCCCTGACATGGTACATAAACTCTTGGACTTAGAATGCCTAAGGTTTGGAAAGTAGGGAGGACTAAGGAGTCGGGTCTTGGTGGATTTGGAACACTGCAAGATGAGATAACGCTTCTCCAGACCAGGGTCAGAGGTCTCCCTTTGGAAAGGGATCCTTAACATGTTGGGCTGGGAAGAAACGAGGAGGTGAGGGAGGGAACTCAGGAAGCTACAATAATATTATAATGAGTAAAAGTCTTTGAGCAAGTCTATCTCAAAGATTCAGGCATTGATGGGTGTGTGTGTATAATTTAAACTCAGGAACATAGGTATAGCCATAGGGGCTGTGTGTCCTTAAGACATGCCCAGCTTTAGATCATATTCTCAAGGAGTTGTTGGTTAAATCATGGCCAGAAATTACAAAAATACTGGGATTTGGGGGTTTTAAGTCATATTTACTTAGGTAGAATTCACATACAGTAAAATTCACCCTTTTTAGTGTGCAGTTCTAAGAGTTTGACAAATGTGTGCAGTCATGTAACCATTACCGCAATCAAGTTATAGAATATTCCCATCCCCCCTAAAAGTTCCTTTGTGCCTATTTGTGGACAACTCCATTTCCCACCTGCAGCCGTGGCAAGCACCGCTCTTCCCGCGCCCCCCCTATAGTTTTGCCTTTTGCAGAATGTCAGTAGAGCTTATCTGACTTTGATACCAGGTCTGGTGATAACAGCTCTTTTAGCATCCTGTAGCCCTTATCACAGTTATAATTATACTGTATATGCAATTGATTGATGAATTGTTCATAGCCTATCTCTACTGCTGGACTTCTGCAGGCATGTCTGAAGGCAGAGATTAGCTGGTTAATTACTGTATCCTCAGCAATACCATCAAGTAGAGGTTCAACACATTGTTTAATGAGTGAATGAATGAGGGACTCAATGATTATAAGGAAAGTGCTCTAAGACACTACTGATGCAGCAAAAGCAATGCAATATTCAGTGGTATCAAATCTATCATATTGTAAAGCACCAGAGACTATATTATTTAAACATTTTTGAAGAGTACGCATAGACTTTTTAGTTACACTGGGTCTGAATATTAGCAATCAGAACCATCCTAGGCAACCCCAGGTGCATTATCAGTACCTTCAATTAATTAAAAATAAAATGAAAAAAATTTCAATAATTTAATACTGTCTTTTGCCATTAATTTGTCTAACTATATATTTAAAGCTGTTTATTGCATAATTTTTTTTTTTTTTTTTGCGGTACGCGGGCCTCTCACTGCTGTGGCCTCTCCCGTTGCGGAGCACAGGCTCCGGACGCGCAGTCTCAGCGGCCATGGCTCACGGGCCCAGCCCCTCCGCGGCATGCGGGATCCTCCCGGACCGGAGCACGAACCCGTGTGCTTTGCATCGGCAGGCCGACTCTCAACCACTGCGCCACCAGGGAAGCCCTGTTTGTAGATTTTTTGATGATGCCCATTCTGACTGGTGTGAGGTGATACCTCATTGTAGTTTTTTTTTTTTTTTTTCAGTACGCGGGCCTCTCACTGTCGTGGCCTCTCCCGTTGCAGAGCACAGGCTCCGGATGAGCAGGCTCAGCGGCCATGGCTCACGGGCCCAGCCACTCCACAGCATGTGGGATCCTCCCGAACCGGGGCACGAACCTGCGTCCCCTGCATCGGCAGGCAGACTCTCAACAACTGCGCCACCAGGGAAGCCCCCTCACTGTAGTTTTGATTTGCATTTCTCTGATGATTAGTGATGTTGACCATCCTTTCATGTGTTTGTTGGCAGTCTGTATATCTTCTTTGGAGAAATGTCTAGTTAGGTCTTCTGCCCATTTTTGGATTGGGTTGTTTGTTTTTTTGATATTGAGCTGCATGAGCTGCTTATCAATTTTGGAGATTAATCCTTTGTCAGTTGCTACATTTGCAAATATTTTCTCCCATTCTGAGGGTTGTCTGTCTTATTTATGGTTTCCTTTGCTGTGCAAAAGCTTTTAAGTTTCATTAGGTCCCATTTGTTTTTATTTCCATTTCTCTAGGAGATGGGTCAAAAAAGATCTTGCTGCACACACTCCCTTTTAACTTTATTATGGAATAATTGACAAATATAATTGTATATATTTAAAGTGTACAGTATGATGGTTTAATACACATGCGTTGTGGAATGATTACCAAGATCAAGATAATTAACACATCCATCACCTTACAGAGTTAACTTGTGTGTGTGTGTGCGTGTGTGTGGGGAGAATGCTCAAGATCTACCTCAGTGACCTTCAAGCATGCAGTACCGTATTACTAACTATAGTTACCATGCTGTGCATTAGAGCCTCAGAACTTGTTCTTCTTAAAATTGGAAATTTGCACCCTCTGACCTATACCACGCCATTTTCCCCTTCCCCTAGCTCCTGGCAACCACCAATCTATTCACTGTTTCTATGAAACAGGCTATAAAAAAAAT
Source organism: Delphinapterus leucas (assembly GCF_059928025.1). Lineage (NCBI taxonomy): Eukaryota > Metazoa > Chordata > Mammalia > Artiodactyla > Monodontidae > Delphinapterus > Delphinapterus leucas. The sequence continues at coordinate 78,833,224 of NC_143138.1, read as the reverse complement.
CACTTGTGGAATTAAAAAAAAAAGCCGATTTCACACACACTCTTTTAAAACAATCATAGATTCATGGGAAGTTGTACCCTTGACCCAGCTTCCCCCAGTGGGTGGCACCTTATATCACTGTGGTATGCTGAAACCATATATATTTATATCTTAAAGGAACTATAATACTTCTCTTTTAAACGTCTCAGAATACCCATAGAACCTGAGAGACTGTTTACTTTTAAGTTTTTTCTTGCTCAATCTACCATTAAATGTTGGTGGTTTAGGTTCTGTGTGAGGCCCTCCTTTTTTCTTATGCATTTTCCCTAGGCTACTACTTTCCAAAGTTTGAACATGTACTGCTGGTAGAATGTAACACAGTTTTAGGTGATGCAAGAATAAATATTAAATAAGAATGAACAGTCATCTATATTTTTTTTACTACATTCCACTTTTACCCACTGAATTTACATTTAAAATGGTGATCAAGGCTCCTTATAAAATAATTTCCTTTAAGTAGAGCATTCTCTTAACAAGTTCTAAGTACATTATAATACAGGCTATAGGCAGATATGGGAAAAATATTGAAGATGGTATTCAGGTGGCTGAGGTTTGAGAAAGATGCCTCTAGGTGATTTAGGTCACTTCCTTCTGTTCAGTAACCATTTTCACATTGCCCACTCTCAGTGTTATAGATCTCTATTCTGACCTTCCCGCTCACATATCCTGTTGCTGTCCGAGTTTCTCCACTTGACAGTTTCAAGGACATCTTAAACTTGACACATGCTAACAGAACTCATCACCTGCCCCCACCTCTCTCCCCACCTCAAATCTGCTTATTCTCCAGCCTTCCTCTTCTCTGGAAATGGGACCACCACCCACTTCCTCCCACGGTCAGAACTGAGGTATCATTATTTGTCCCCCTTGCTCTTCAGCCTTCATGGTTATCAGATCCCTCTCATTCCACCTTCCAGATGCCTCCCATATTTGCCGCCTTAGTCCAAACCAACATCTTTTGTTTGGATTCCTTCCCCACGGTTCCTCTTTTCTTCGTTTCACTCCCCATCCCAACCACAGTCTCATCTCCTACTGCAGCTGGTGTAATTTCTTCGACCCGGATTTAGAAACTTCCCTGGCTTCCTCCTGCCCTCACACTATGCCCCTGTAAGAAGTGGCTTCTCTTCACCTCCCCGGCCTCCTCTTCCACTGCTTCCTACTTCCCTTCCTCTTCTCACCAACACTTGCCCTCATAGGTCTTTGACATGCTTTATGCCAAATCCTCTGCTGGGAATGCCATCATTCTCATCCCGCACGCACCCCGCCCCCGGTCCCTGCTCACTCTTGATCTCATTCTTCAGATCTTAGCTATACCTTAATCTCCCAGGAGCTCTTTTTTGACCACCAAGCCCAAGATGGTCCCTCTGTTTTATTCTGTCACTGCATGTTCTACCCTTTCACGGTCCTCTGACTATTTCTAATTACTTTTTCAGCACATCTCTCTACTCTGCTGGATTGTTAGCTTGTTCACTGCATTAACCCCAGGGCACAGCTCATTTCCTGGCGTAGGGTAGGTGTCCAATAAACATTTGTGGAATGAAGCAACATAATGGTGCCTTCGAGCTGGAGTTGTTGACTCTTCGGGCCAGCCGTTACGGCGTGGCCCCCTGTTTCTTGGTACCTATTAGTTCTCTTACCTCTGTGAAATTCCTAAATTGGGTTTGCAGTAGATTTTTGGCAGTAGCGTTCCCAAGTTTGCCATCAGGGTCAGAAAAGTTTCTGAAAATCATAGCGGCAGTGGCGATGGCTTTTTCCAGATCTGAACCATTGCGTAGAGCTGTGAAAGAAGAAATGTACAACTGTGTAGCCTAGGTTAGAAATGACCCTTCCCCAGACATGAGGCTCTACCTTCCAGGGGAACTTAGGGAACAGGGATGGAAGGTTTGTGTCAATGTGATCCTGGCCTTGGGCTCTTTGCCACCTATCTGGGAGTGGGACATGGGGGAGTCTGATCCTTGACCTTTAAACCATGGAGAACAAAAGTCCCTCAGTAGCAATTAGAATTAGTAGAATTCGGATGAGATTTATCACCCTCTTCCCCTGTGACCTTGGGAAAACACCTGACCTCTCTAAGCCTTGGTCTTTCGACGTGTAATTTCATTCAGTTATTCAACAAATCTTTATAGAGCATCTACCGTGTGCTTGGCTCAGTCCCTGGCATTAAGGATACCTCACTGAATAAGACAAAGTCCTGCTCTTGTGGAGTTTATATTCTGTGTCAGATAGAGCATCACCACATGCCAGTGTGATAAAGGAGAATGATATCCAGGACAAGTCCTTTGATATCATGATAGACAAGGGATCTCTTTGAATCACGGCCTCAATCACAGTGATCTAGCTGGTTTCTCTGATTTAAATTCCTTGAAAGGATGGTACTAGCTCAGTCCCTTCCAGTGGGTAGCACATAGTGAACTCTGAGAAGTGCACAAAGGACAGTGAAGAAAAATCTTATCCTCTCTGTTCTCTCAGTCCCCAATACAACCCCTATTATAGAACTTTTCCTGCTTTACGCTTATTGCATGTTTAATCATCTTTCTCTCTAACTAGAATACAAGCTCCATGAGGCCAGAGATCATAGCTTTTTTTATCACTATATTCCCAGTGACGAGCACAAATGCCTGCTATGTAGTAGGCGCCAGTAAATGCTGTTGAATGAATGAATAGGAAGAAGAGAAAACAAAATCCAACAGCTTTCTGCCCAGGTAAAGCGCAACAATCATGGATTCAAAGAAAGGTGATCAGTCAGATATTTGTGACTTTTGTATCGAGCACTTACTGTGTTTCTGGTACTTTCTGAGCTGTTCAGCACATAGAAGTGACAGAACCAGATGTGGCCTCTGCCCTCATCTATATTACAATCTAGTGGGGTAATAAATAATAATCAAGAGGATATGTGTGTATACATATATTTGTTTTATACATATTTGACAATTATTTATTTCTCCATATACACATATATTATGCATATTTGCAACCTGTATGAGGCAAAGAAGGTATAGAAACAGAAGAAATAGAAAATTACAGAGTAGGTCTCAGAGGAAAAGTACTGAGATAGGTTGTCTTGGAGGCATCTACTATATAAGTAGATTAATATTTAAGCTAAGACCAATACGGTGGGAAGGACCTGCTGGGGTGGGTCAGCCTGGGATTAGGGTTGTTTTGAGTGTTCCAGGCTCAGGGAACAGCATATGTGAAGGCTCAGATCAGGAGCCTGGCACATTGGAGGAGCTGAAAGGAGACAGTTGTGGCTGGAGTCTAGAGGCTGAAAGTGTGTTTCATTAGAAAGGTTGGCAGGGGCTAGACCATCCAGGGCTCCTAGGTTCTGGAAAGGAATCAGGATTTTCCATCAGATGTACAGAGAGGGCATTAAAAGATTTTAAGCATTTAGTGTTTTTTTTTAAATTAAAGTTCAATACACAACATGGTTAATCAACTATACCCCAATATAAAATAAAAATTTTAAAAAAGTTAGATGGAATGACAAGAGTTAAGAGGAATGGATGAAGGGAAAAGAACTGTGGACCTTCTCAGTTTTTACTGTATCTCTGAACAGGACTCCAACTAAACAGTAAATGGTGTGCATAAACACCTGCCAAAGCATTCTAATCAATGTGTTGGCCTCTCTCTCTCTTGCATGAGGAAATGTGTGTCCTCTCCATCCCCCCGTGTCATTTCACCCACAATTAGGCCGAAGCTTGAGGCATTCGGACTTCCTGGTCCCGCAAATGGATAACTCTTTTTTGCCCCACACTCAAGAGTACCCACTTATTTGCTCCAAGCTAGAGCAAGTCAAGGACATGTGTGTAAGCAGCAATCTGGTTGGGATAGGAAGTTGGAGCTGCCATTTATTGCGCACCTATTGTGTGCCAGATACTTTAATAAATTGTATATTTACTTCTCATAACCACCATAGGGATTATTATACCATTTAAATTTTTATTGCGTTTTTAACCTTTTTATTTTGATATGATTATAAATTTACAGGAAATTGCCAATAAATACGCAAAAACAATCTCCCGCACCTGTTCCCCCAAGAAACATCTTGCATAATTACAGTACAACATCCAAAGCAAGAGACTGACATTGATACAATCCACAGTTTCTTCAGATTTTACCAGTTACATATGCCCTCATCCTGTGTGTGTGTGTGTGTGTGTGTGTGTGTGTGTGTGTGTGTGTGTGTGTGTGTGTGTGTAGTTCTAGGCAATGTTACCAAATGTGTACCTTTGGGTAACTATCACCACAATCAGTATACAGAACTGTACCTCCAGCACAAGATTCTCTCATAGTAACCCTTTATAGTTACAGCCAATCTTTCTACCTGCCCCCTCCCCCATCCCTAACCCCTGGCAATCACTAATCTGTTCTCCATCTTCATATGTTATGCAACAACAAATGTTCTGTGAATGGAATCATACAGAAGTTCTCTGAGAATGGCTTTTTAAACTCAGCATCATTCCCTTGAGGTTTTTTTTTCCTGTTTTTATTTTTTTATTGGGGTATAGTTGCTTTACAATGTTGTGATTCCCTTGCGTTTTTTTAAAAAATAAATTTATTTATTTGATTTTTGACTGCGTTGGGTCTCCGTTGCTGCGAGCAGGTTTTCTCTAGTTGCAGCGAGCAGAGCTACTCTTTGTTGCAGTGGGCAGGCTTCTCACTGTCGTGGCTTCTCTTGCTGTGGAGCACGGGCTCTAGGCGCACAGGCTTCAGTAGTTTGGCCACACAGGCTCAGTAGTTGTGGCACACAGGCTTTGTTGCTCCACGGCACGTGGGATCTTCCTGGACCAGGGCTCGAACCCATGTCCCCTGCACTGGCAGGCGGATTCTTAACTATTTTGCCACCAGGGAAGCCCCTCCCTTGCATTTTATCCAAGTTGTTGCATGTAGTGATGGTATTTTCCTTTTCATTGAGTAGTATTCCATGATATGTATGTACCACATTCACCACCAAAGGACATTTGAGATGTTTACAGTTTTGACTATTTTAGTCCCCTTCCCACATAAAGTTTAGAATAAGTTTGTCTGTTTTTTTTTAAAACAACTTGAATGTTGTTGTTTTTCATTAAACTTAGAGAGCAACTTGGGGAGAACTGGTATCTACTATGTTGACTCTTCCAACCCATGAACACTGTATGTCTCTCCATGATTATACCATTGTATAGATGAAGAAAGGATAGGATCTTGCTGAGGACACATTAATAAGTGGCAGAGCTTGAATATGAATCCATGTTGAAAACACAAGCCTTAAGAAGATAGGAATGTTTTGCCTGTCTTCTCTTCTGTGGAAACTTCAGCACTTAGAACAGTGCCTAGGATCTAGGAGGTGCTTCACAAATCTGTCGAATCAATGTCTGCAGAATCTGTGCCCTTAGCTTCCTACTCCTTGATTTCCTCTTTGGTTTCTGATCCTCAGTCCCATCCTGACCTGTGGCTTCTGTCTGCTAGTCCAGTGGCTGGCTCTCCATCTAGACTACTATCCCAGACTCAGAAAGTTCCCTGCTTCTTTGCATTCAATTTTTAGCTCTTTTCCCTCCTATCCTTATCCACCTCTTCCCTTCACTTCTGCCACATCCTGAAACCCACATTTAAAATTGGGATTTTTTGGCTTCCCTGGTGGCACAGTGGTTGGAAGTCCGCCTGCCAGTGCAGGGGACCCGAGTTCGAGCCCTGGTCCAGGAAAATCCCACATGCTGTGGAGCAACTGAGCCCGTGCGCCACAACTACTGAGCCTGCAAGCCACAACTACTGAAGCCCGCATGCCTAGAGCCCGTGCTCCGCAATAGGAGAGGCCACTGCAGTGAGAAGCCCGTGTGCCACAACTACTGAGCCTGTGCTCTAGAGCCCGCGTGCCACAACTACTGAAGCCCATGCACCACAACTACTGAAGCCCTCGCACCTAGAGCCCGTGCTCCGCAATAGGAGAGGCCACTGCAGTGAGAAGCCCGTACACCGCAATGAAGAGTAGCCCCCGCTCACCACAACTAGAGAAAGCCTGCGCACAGCAACGAAGACCCAACACAGCCAAAAATAAATAAATTAAAAAAGTAAAATTGGGATTTTTTTCCTCAATTACCCAAGATTTTCCTGCTCATCAAAAACAAGGAGATGGCATATTTCTTTTAGCTCATGTCTCCCTTCCCTGGGAGGTGGGGTTGAGGTGGTGAGGAGCTGTATGGCGGTAACTTGGCATTTAAGTGGCTAAAGAATAAACTCTGTTTATAAATAGTCTTGTTTTTAAGAAGCAAAGTGCTTAGAAGAAACACCTTAATTCCTTCGGAGGTAAATGTCCATTCTGTAACTTTTACCAGTTGATTTATTTATTCATAACCCAGAATAACTAGACAGGGCTTTAGTATGGGTTGTTTTGCTGGGTCTGAGACTTCTCATGGGGGACAGTAACCTCTTCCTCCCCTGGCTGTGCCCTTCTGGAAAGGAATGGGTGAGCTTCCAAGCTGTGAGTGAGCTTGCAAGTAATGATAGACACCTTTCTTTTTCTTTTTTTTTTTGCGGTACGCGGGCCTCTCACTGTCGCGGCCTCTCCCGTTGCGGAGCACAGGCTGCGGACGCGCAGGCTCAGCGGCCATGGCTCACGGGCCCAGCCGCTCCGCGGCATGTGGGATCTTCCCAGACCGGGGCACGAACCCGTGTCCCCTGCATCGGCAGGCGGACTGTCAACCACTGCGCCACCAGGGAAGCCCTAGACACCTTTCTTGCTTACTATGTGCCAGATGCCTTTCAAACATAAGCTTATTTAATGCTTCATAAACCCAGAAGGGTAGGTACTATTTGTGTCTCTATTTTACGTATTGGAAACTGACACATGGAGAGATTAAGAATCTTAAGGTCACATTGCTCCCGGGTGGCAGAGGAAAGATTCGAAAGTCTGTCTGCCTTCAAAGGCCACAGAAAGACCTGCCACTTTGGAATAACTCCTTCTAAGGGCATCTCCATGGAGGCTGTGGAACCAGACGTTTCCCAGTCCTCTGATGAAGTTCAGGTCTGACTGCTCTCTAAATGGGGACTCCATCTGGACTAGCCCACTTCTCTTCCTTCTCCTCCATTCATTTTAACACAGCATGCATTTTCCCTGACTATAAAATAACATATGCTCGTGGTAAAAACCGAACTAGAAAAAAATTTAAAATAAAAGATAAAAACGAACTCCGCTTATCCTACCAATACTGATGAGACTTTGTGAGGCATTTTTTGGTTTCCTCTTTTTATGGTTGGGTTCTTCCCTTAATAAACTCAGTGTGTTGCCTCCTAATTCCTGCCCTGTCTGCCTCACAGAGTTGTGGGCGAATATGTGAAAGCATATTGTAAAGAGCGAAGTGCCATTAAAAATGCAAAGGATTGATGTTTCTTTTTGGGTGTCTCTTATTGCCTCTCTTGCCTTTAGAATGGGGGTGGGGGGTGTTAATCCAGGCACTTCATGTCTACATTTCCTGCTAGCTCCTACCTCACTTTTTATGCTTTAATAATACTAAACTGTCTGCAGTTCCTTACACACTCTGTCCTCCCAGCAAGTACTTATTGCCGGGCCTTGTCCTAGTTCTGGGGACAGAGCAATATTAAGTGAGCAATATTAAGAGAACAACTCCTTGGTTCCTGGAGCTTGCATTGTGATGGGCGATTATGGAGCCCACGCTCTGTATGCCAGCCACTTCTTTATGGGGTGTATATGATTTGACTCATTTAATTCTTACATCAGTCCTCCGAGGTGGGTTCCAGTATCATCTCCACTTTATAGATGAGGAAACTGAAGCACAGAGAGGTTAAGTAGCTTGCTTAAGGTCACACAGTCAGTCTGGTTCCTCACCGTGATGCATGCTACCTCTAGATCTTGTTTTTCAGGCAGTGTATCCTGCAGGATTCTTTCCCAAACCCTGGGATAGGGCTACCTGCCCCTCCTTTGTGCTTTTCTACTTCCCTAAACATAAGCTTGTTATAACCTTCAGACTGAAACACTGTTTATCTGTCTCAGTTACCTTCTAGATCAGTGCTGTCCAAAAGAAATGTAATACGAGCCTGAATTATAATGAAATTTTTTCTAAGTAGCCACATTAAGAAAGTAAAATGACGCAGATAAAATTATTTTAGAAATATATTATTTAACCCAATTTATCAAAATATCATTTCAGCATGTCATCAACATGAACAAATTACTCAGATATGTTACACTTTTTCCTATTAAGTCTCTTAAATCTGTCATATATTTTACACTTACAGCACAACTGGATTCAGACTAACCACATTTTAAGTGTTCCATATCCACAGGTGGCTAGTGGCTACCATATTGAACAGTGCAGCTCTAGACTGTGTGTTCCCTGAGGTCAGTCACTGCATCTTATTTATCACTGCATTCATTCCCAGGCCCTGGCGCGTTGTATGCCTTAGCATAGACATGTGCTGAACTGAGCTGACTTGAACTTGAGAACAATCCCTGCCTCCTTCTCCTCACTTGCCCTGGAAAGTGGAACCTAAAATGTGAAACATTTCATCTAGTGAGTTCCTAACACTTTAGTGTAGTAGAAACACAAACCTCAGTACAGCAAAGTGTCAGAATCACCTCATTTTAGAACTTTTCTTAATATTAGTTATTTTTTCAAACAAAGAAATGAAGACCCACAGGAGAAACGTGGTTTTTCCCAGTATGCGTCAGTCGTACATGGCAGAACTAAAAATTAGATCTCTTCTGTTTTCTCGCTAGATCGATAGTTTCCCCAATACTCTAGCACTTTTCAAGCTTTTCCACTATAAAACTACTTTGGATGCTACAGGCAAATATGTACTCAACACCCATTTCTATCCACCTCCCCCGAGAGATCAAGGGCATAAGCCCAAACAGCCAGAAGTGAAAATGTGGGTTGGTACTGACTTCTATTCCATGATCTAGCCCTGCTTGATTTCAGTGAATAACACTTAAAATTACCATTGAATACAATACATTCTGGCAAGATGAGCCATATTTATCCTGTGTTTTCTTAAGGCATGGGAATAAATGTGGCCCAGTTGTCTACTGTAAGGAGTCTGGTGCCAGGAATGATGTGTGTGTGTGTGTGTGTGTGTGTGTGTGTGTGTCTGTGTATTGGTGGGCAGTGTGGATGATAGAGAGTTACACTCCCCCCTCAGCCTCTCAGAGGAGGCTGTTATATGAGAAATGTCATGGATATTTATCATGTCATGGACATGATATTTTGTCATTGACATTATCAAAAGTGCCTGAAATTGTGAAACAGAAATCATAGGTCTCTTGTGTTGTGATAGTGTAACAATAATATTCTCACCAAGATGAAGATTTATTTCAATAGAAATATAAAGCATCTCCTCTGGAGACATAGACCAGCCAGCTAGGAGGAAAACTAACTGCAATATAATAGAATCCAGCTGTGCTTGTTACTCTATAAAGAAGCCACATGTTTTGGAATAAGATAATGATCCCAGTATATGAGTATATTTTTTCTTATACTGTTATTTCCATGACAGCATTGTTGGCTCTAAAAATATTCTACCTATAAAATGGAATGCTGACGGCAAATGTGTACACCTCGGGAGTTTGCCACACTATGTCTTGATCGATCAACAGAGGCAGTTGGGGACTGATTGCACCCTGAATACCACTGAAGGTTTACGAGTCAGATGCTGACTTGGACACACTGAGGGTCCTGCCCATGGAGGGCCAACTGGCTATGGTGGGATGAACACTGAATTAGGAGTCAGGGATCCATGCTCCTATTATAGCTGGGCCTTTAGATTCGGGTGAGCTAATTCCTATCACTGGACCTCAATTCCCAAATGTTTAAAAAGAACATCAGGGGCTTCCCTGATGGCGCAGTGGTTAAGAATCCGCCTGCCAATGCAAGGGACATGGGTTCGAGCCCTGGTCTGGGAAGATCCCACATGCCGTGGAGCAACAAAGCCTGTGTGCCACAAGTAGTGAGCCTGCTCTCTACAGCTCGCAAGCCACAACTATTGAAGCCCGCATGCCTAGAGCCCATGCTCCACAACAAAGAGAAGCCACCGCAATGAGACGCCTGCACACCACAAGGAAGAGTAGCCCCCGCTCGCCACAACTAGAGAAAGCCCGCGCGCAGCAACAAAGACCCAATGCAGCCCCAAATAAATAAATTTATAAAAAAATAAAAACAAGAACAAAAAGAACATCATAAATGCTTGATGATTTATCTGCAAGTTCTCTTGCATCGTTGGCATTCTTTGGTGTCCTATTATTTTTAACTCTTGGCATGCTCTCACGGTAGAGAAGGAACACATACATCTCTGTCACACCAGGCCTTACCTTTTATTAAAGCCAGTTGTTTGGATATTGAAATGCTGCCAACAAAATGATAGAAACATAATGATTCTGGGAGTTTGGGTACTGATATCAGCATCTAAAGTAGAGCAATATAATGATTTAAAAATTAATTTATTTTCAGTAAATCTGCCCTGAGCGTTCTGGTGGAGCTGCCATCTGTCTTTCAAAATCCTTTCTCCCCTTGTCACATGGTAAAGAAGTACAATACTTGGCAATGGCTGGCCCCACATATCCTAGCCTTTTGTGTAGCCTTTTGTGACCGTATGACCAAATGCCCTCCAATGGAAAAGGAGCAGAAGCGAAGTGGTTGCCTTCTATGCAGCCTCTTCCCGTGCCCTTTCCTGTTTCCAGCCAATTAACACAGAAATTATCAGGAGTACTTTGCAAGCCACATCTTGAAGCCACAAGCCACATCAGCCTGTGTCCCTACATGGTGGCATGGAGTAGGACTGCCACCCACCTGGAACCCTGACTCTGAACTGTCACATAAAAAAGAAAAAAATAACTTCTTGTTTTGTAAAAGACTGAGGATTTGAAGTGTTATTTGTTCCAGCAGCTTAGCCTACCTAAGAATCTACCTACTGTGCTAGGGCGTGGGGACGCATCAGTGAATGACTGAGATGTTCCCACACTCTTGGGGCTTAGAGTCTAGCGCAGAAGGCAGATGTTCAACCCGTGATTCAATACAGAGCAATGGCAGAGCGCATACAGAGGGCAGGGAAGGACTAACCCAGTCTACAGGTCAGGGTAATGGTATTTTATCTCAACCAAATGAATCATTAGGTGAAGAAGGAGGAAGAGTGTTCCAAGCAGAGGGAACAGGGCGTGCTGAGCCCCGGAAGCGGGAGAAAGCATGGCAAGATTGAAGAACCAGAGGAAGAACAGCATGGCTGGAACATGGAGAGGGAAGGAGATAGTGGTGGAAGAGGAGGCTGCAGTCAAGGGTCAGGACCAGAGCACTTGGAGTGAGCCTTAGGATGGACGCAGGTTGTTAGCCTAAGGGTAGTGGGAAGGAAAGGGGTGGCATGATCAGATTTGCATTTGGGGAAGTTATTCCACCTGATATATGGGAAGGAGAGTGGAAAGGGACCAGATGGGAGGCAGGGAGATGGACCTTGCTGCTCCCTTATAAAAAGCAGACAAGGGCTTCCCTGGTGGCGCAGTGGTTGAGAGTCCGCCTGCTGATGCAGGGGACGCGGGTTTGTGTCCCAGTCCGGGAAGATCCCACATGCCGCGGAGCAACTAAGCCTGTGCGCCATGGCCGCTGAGCCTGCGCATCCGGAGCCTGTGCTCTGCAACGGGAGAGGCCACAGCAGTGAGAGGCCGGTGTACAGCAAAAAAAAAAAAAAAAAAGCAAACAACATTTGCTTGATACTTCAACCCCCAGTGGCTGGAGTGGTTTGGAGAAAGCCAGTAAGAACAGTAGAACTTGGTCATATCTTTGACAGCTCTTTAAAGGGAACTTTTGGGTTCGAGATCTGGTTTGGCACTAACTAGTTAAGAGATCGTGACCTTTGGGGACCTCATTTTTCTTACTTGTAAAGTTAGGAAGCTGGACTCTATGATATCTTGGACTTTTTATGGCCTTCTCCATGAGCTACTCCTAATTTTCAAAAAACTCTGCACCCAGGCTTCCCTGGTGGCGCAGCGGTCGAGAGTCTGCCTGCCGATGCAGGGGACGCGGGTTCGTGCCCCGGTCCGGGAGGGTCCCGCGTGCCGCGGAGCGGCTGGGCCCGTGGGCCGTGGCCGCTGGGCCAGCGTGTCCGGAGCCTGTGCTCCGCGGCGGGAGGGGCCACAGCGGTGAGAGGCCTGCGTACCTCAAAAAAACAAAACAAACAAACAAAAACACTGCACCCTTATCTCCTTCATAGGACAAAGGATGTGCACTTTATCCTACATACACTTTACACGACGTACACTTGCAACATGGCTCGTGTTATTTTCTTTTGCCACGATCTCCTCCATCAGAGTGTGAGGCCCTTGACAGCAAGAGTTCTGCAGATTCTCCATAACTCCTACCCCTGGCCCAGCAGAATACCTGGCACCTGTCAAGTGTTCAAAAACTTTTTTGAACTAAAGCAGGTCCCCTAAAGGGAATTATGTAAGGAAGAATATTTTTCATTTATTAGGCATAAATTTACACATTTGCATGATCCGAAACCACTTCCCTCTCTCATGGATAATTTGAAAGAATATGTCATACCCTTAAAAGCATTACCAATTTTGATTTACAAATGTTTTTCAAGAGGCAATCAAAGACATTTGTGTTAATTGTATCACTTTTTCAGTTTGCAATCAAAGCTGCAAATTTGTTCTCTTTAATTTTCCAACTCAGTTGAAAGCGGGATTGAGGTGGGTAACAGGCACCAAACTGGCACCATTTTGGCTACCAAGTTGTAGCCATGAACTCTGGAAATAGACCTGCAAGCTTAAATGAAACTCGATAAAGGAGAGCCAAGCGCCACTGACCTTCTGGGCATTGTCCTAGGTGCTAAAGTAGATGTTGCGGCTGCAGAAGGATTGGGCTCCCCTTCCAAGTGGAGTGCTTGGTCCTGGGTACTGTGCATACAGCCACACATACTCTGCTCTCCTGTTGTGTGTTGGCCCTTCCTAAGCGGCAGTTACTTGCCCACTGTTACTACTGTCATTTGTTCCATAGCAACTATACAGTGGCCCTTGCAGAAGAGCCTTTCCCTAGTGTTATTTGCAGGCAGACATTAAACCAGTCATGCCATAGTCAACAAATATTTGAGTGTCAAAAAAAAAAAAAAAAAAATATTTGAGTGTCTGCTGTGGGCCAGACACCGTACAAGGTACTGGGGACACAACAGTGAGAAAACTCAGCCATGGACTTTGATCCCAGAGAGCTTAGTGGTCAAGGCTGATATTAATCACGTAATCGCAAAAGAAGTCACCCCTGTGACAATACCGTGCAAGGGGGATGCTATGAGGTTGGTGTCAGTCAGGGAGGTGAGGGAGACATCCCTGGGGAGGTGATGTTTGATGCCGAGTAGGAAGGAATGAAGCAGGTGAAAGGGCAAGGGATCCACATTGTAGGCAGATGGAACAGCCTGTGGTAAACCCAGTGGCAGGAGGGAGTGTGGTGATTGGGAGGGACTGAAAGAAGGCCAGGGTAGCTGGACCAGAGAGGCTGAGGGGGAGGGAGGCTCCAGGTGAGGATGAAGAGGAGGCACGGTGACTAGACGACGCAGGACCTGGGAGGCCACGGTAGGGAATTTTCACTTTATGTCAAGAGAATAGGAAACCATTTGTGAGTTTTAGGCAAGGAGGCCGATAAACTTAGATTACAGTCTGGAGACATCACTCAGTTTTCAGTGTGAATAATGGTTTAGAGAAACGAACAGCGTAAATTCAGCAAGACCAGTAGGAAGGCTATTTCTCTTGTGTTTGCTTAGAGCTTGCTCTGTAAAAGCTGGGGGATGTCAGCTCAGTCAAATGAGTCTGGGTCAGGGAAGACATGACCAGCGATTACTTACATCGCTGATGAGTTGATGGGTGAGAGGAGATAGATCTCAAGAGAAGCCAGGCATAGTCATTGTTCTGGCTTCCGCTTGGCTCCAGGGACACTGCTGTCATTACTGCATCACTGGTCACTGCTCCAGCATATGGCCACTCCACTTGCTCATTAATGGCCTGCTTCTCTTTATGGTTTTCTTTTCTGTCCTCCCTCTACCTCCCGACTAATTTCCTTAGCATTTTTCATTTAAATACGGGAGGGAGAGAGAGTCTGATTGATCTCACTAATTACTGTTGCCCGTACTGGTCAGAGTTTTAATGCCAGCCTGCCCCGTCGGTTGTCAGTTAACCTATGCAATCAGCTCCCTCGGAGCAGGTGATGACGCTAAGCCAGCTTCACTGCCCACGTTAAATCCAACAGCTGGTTTCCTCAGTGGAGAGCTCTGAGTAGGTTTCTGAGAATCTGGATTTGTAAGAAACACGCCAGATGATTCTGACATGGACTATATTGCAGAACTGTTGGCAGTGGTTAAAAAGAGGCTCTGGAGTAGTTTGAATTCTGACTCTGCCATTTACTATCTGTGTTACCTGGGATAAGATCTTTAAAATGGCTAAGTCTACTTTCTCATTTATAAAATAATACTTTCCTCATGGAAATACATTTCTCATGGAAAGCACAGTGTCTGATACACAGGGAGCAATCAATAATAGACACGGAGATGACAGTAGAGGTGACGTGTCATCAGGATCCTGGCAGGACACAGACTCTAACTCGGATGGCATCAGAGACACCCATGAAGGGATCACTCAGCGGTCACGGTTAGGAAAATAAACATGGATGTCGAGGCACCCAGAGACTAGAAGCGATGGAAGACTTATCACTCATGTCCTGAAGGAGCAAGGAGAGGAAATCAGATGATGGAGCCCAGAGAGGGCAGGATTCTTGGAGCAGGGGCCACTTGACAGAAGTCGTGGATGAAGGGAGACAGCCGCGGCTACAAATGAGGCAAATCAGGGAGGGAGTGGGGAAGAGATACCCCAGGCTCTGATCTCCAGCCTGTGCCTCCCGTTGACCAAACCAATCAGGGAACCAGCAGGAAGGAGGCCTGGGAGGTGGAGTCTGAGAAATCAACCTCTTGGGGCAGAGGCTGGAATAGGAGGGTGGGGTAAACAAATGGGCGAGAAGCATGATGATGGTGGTGATGACGATGGTGCTGATGGAAGCAAAATACTGGTAATCAGGTTTATTCATAACCTTCTCCTCAAGACTGAATCAAACTTAGGATCAAAAAGGCGTAGCAGGGCTTCCCTGGTGGCGCAGTGGTTAAGAATCTGCCTGCCAAGGCAGGGGACACGGGTCCGAGCCCTGGTCCGGGAAGATCCCACATGCCGCGGAGCAACTAAGCCCGTGCGCCACAACTACTGAGCCCGTGCACCACAACTACTGAGCCCGTGCTCTAGAGCCCGTGAGCCACAACTACTGAACCTGCGTGTCACAACTACTGAAGCCTGCATGCCTAGAGCCCGTGCTCTGCAACAAGAGAAGCCACCACAATGAGAAGCCCGTGCACCATAACGAAGAGTAGCCACCGCTCGCCGCAACTAGAGAAAGCCTGCGCGGAGCAACGAAGACCCAATGCAACCAAAAAAAAAAAAAAAAAAAAAGGCATAGCAGTATCTACAGACAGTTCGGGTGATAATATATCATTTTCCCCTATACCTGAATTTCACAATATCATGGAACATTTAGACTATTTACACACAGTGTCAAAGCATCTGGAAAAAACATTAAAAAAATGTTTGGGGCTTCCCTGGTGGTGCAGTGGTTGACAGTCCGCCTGCCGATGCAGGGGACGTGGGTTCGTGCCTCGGCCCGGGAGGATCCCACATGCCGCGGGGCAGCCTGGGATATATGTTGCAAAAAGAAACCCCAGGGAATCCAGTGCCTTGTGGTTTGAATCCTGGAGTCCCTTAAGTCTGTCTTCTCTCCTCCACCTTTTACACTTGTGTTTGTTTTACGTATAATGGCCAGGGTTTTTAGTTGTACTTACTAGGAGGATTAGGGAAAATACGTCTACTCCATCTTCCCAGAAATGGAAGTCCCTGTGTAACTTTAGAAACATTAGCTTATTTAAATACTTGCAGTGTAATAACGAACAAGCTCAGAGAGCTTAAGTAACTTGCCCAAGAGCCTGTTTTCGGACCTGATACCTACAGTTTATATACCCTCACTCACGATGCTTCTTTGCCAATAACGGTAACCGCCTTTATGGAACTCCATGCATCCCGGTCAGTGTCCCAGTTGCCTCCACATACTGTGTAGCTGGGTCCTTATTTATTTATTTAGCCTCTCTAATAACTTTGGTATCTACATTTTGTTAACCTATTTCTATATGCCTGTGCTGTTGTGATGCCCTAATGGTCGGCACTGGGATGATCCTGTCTTTATAATGGGACCCTGCTATTAAACCCCTATGGTGACGGCCAGCACACTCCCACAGAAGGGTAGAGATTCAGGCTTTCTGAAAATACAGTTAGTACGTAGCAGAATTTGACCCTCACATGTTACATATTTTACGCGATACCTTTTTCGTCTGTCTGTTTTTAATCAAAAAGTTATTTTGCATTTGTTATCCACAAGCCAGCAGGCACTGGGGCCCCAAGCTCGTCAACAATGCAAGGGGCTCCCTTGTCAGACTCTTCTCCTCTCTTTGGTTGGTCATTGTTGGCAAAACCACATGAAAAAAACAAAACAAAAACAAAAACGTGGCTTTGCTATGGGCCGGGCTGGTGAGGTTGCCAGCAGATGGCTTAAAGCATCTAACTACCTGCCCTGATGTAGTGAAAATCGGATTTCTGAATAAGAATGCTCGATGTTTTATTGGTCTGGGCTTTAATTATCTTACAATGTAATGGGAGAAAAAGCGAGAGCCTTTCATTTTCCACTGGTGACTGTCATTTTGCAGACCTTTCTGACGCTTGCTTGGGAGGGAGAAACTGCTTCTACTGGTCACTGGAGCAGCCTGCGGCCCCTGCGTGAATAAAACATGCCGGGTAATTTCTGTGATGTGGCCAACACACATGTATGTAGAATCGATGCTTATTATCCCGTCAATTAACAGAGATAATTAAAAAGATTTTAAGCTTTGTGATTGTCGGGAATCCCCCACTCACGAAGAGGGTCTCTAATTTCTTTGGTTAATCCTTGGGTTCTTAATTTAGGATTTTAATGCCCACAGGGAGAAGGAATCAGACGAAAATGCTCAGCTCCAGAAAATATGCTTAAAGAGGTTTGACGTTCGAAAGACTGAAGGAATTGTTCATCCTGACGATGAAATGCTTGCTTGTATTTTCCTGAGATGGTAGCTTAGGCGGGGAAAAGGCTTGCTTTCAAAGTCATCTGAGAGTGTTTAATGATATACATTCAAACTTTTATTTTTTGAATAAATACCACATTTTCAGGCTTTAAACCAAACATATAAAAGGCAGAGAGTAAAAATTTCCTTGCTATTACTGTGCCTCATTTCTCCAGTTTTTTTCTTTCCCCTTATAACCACCTTCATCTGAATTAGTTAGAAAGTCTGAATTTTTTTTTTTTTTTCCCTCAAAAAATCCCGTGCATGGTTCTCATACAGAATCGCGATTGTCTTACGTCCTTTAGGGGACCAGACACAGAATAAGTGAGGACATAAATCCCGAACTATAAAACCAAGGATCCAGGGGAGACATGATAGAGTGATGTTTTCCCCTCTCTCTCCCTTGTGGACCTTTCAGAGGCTGTGTGCCTGCTGCCTGATTTCTAATAAGCCACTTTCTGTGTTTCCGAGAGCGGGAGAAGTCATGGCACTGCTCAGCTCAATAACTGGGAGTGTTTTGAGCCTTTGCTATTATCCTGGTGGGGATCTTGGCCGTCCCCTCCCCTGTTTCCTTTACTCATTTTTTTTTTTATATTGAAGTATGGTTGATTTACATAGTTGTGTTAGTTTCTGCTGTACAGCAAAGCGATTGTTACACAAATATATACATTCTTTTTTTTCATATTCTTTTCCATTATGGTTTATCATGGGGTACTGAATATAGTTACCTGTGTTATACAGTAGGACCTTGTTGCTCATCCATTCTATATATGATAGCTTACTTATCTACTCCTGACCTGCCCCAGGAAATTGCAGGGCTCAGCCTTCATTCAGGCCTTTCTTTTTCTCAGTTTATGTCTCCAGCACATGAATTTTCAAACCCAACAGAAGCTTTTTTCTAGGCTGGTGTTAGAGTTTGAGACAAATCTGCACTGAAGAAGTAAAATACAATATGATATAAATCTCCACTGGTGCTTCTGTGCTGAAGGGAATGTGATTTAACCTGGAGAGACTTGCATTCCCAGAATACTCGCAAGATCTATTTTCCTTTAGCACTTTTGTTTTACTCTATTTTGGACCACCTTCTCACCATAGTGTGTATATGGGGTTTAAATAGATGGTGTTGATCAAACTGTCCTTTTAAAACTTGAAACAGCTGGCAATATGTCTTCCTAGTGGTATGTTTGAAATTGGACGGATACAAATAAAGCAAGTTGTAAACAGAAATGGCCAATGTTGAGCCCAGCAGAGATATTAATAAACTGAAGAATCTATTTGGGGGGTTCTAATTTCCCTAACACAGTATATTTCCTCCTGAGCTCTGACTCTGGGAAGTGGGGCATCAGCAAGTTGCCTTGAACCCCTTAGCGCCTGTCATGGTGATAAATTGTTACACAGCATGTCTGCTTGAGCAAATCCCACTAGCAATTTTAAGTTGCTAAGCCCTTTGTAGGATTCACAGAGCACAGAATATACCTAAAAATAACACCTAAATAAAAATGAGCTGATACCTCAGTTACCTCCGCCTATCACTGACACCACTTATCAGCAAGAATTCTTATCTATTCGTACACTCTGAGATCACCTCTTTTCAAATATCTAATTTAGAACAAGTGTTACTTTTGGAAGGAACACACTTTGGAATCATTTCTTTATAGTTGCATGAGTCCGAAGAGATTCTTGCTTTATATATATATGTCCATCCATTCATCGATCCATCCATTTACAGAGTCATTCATCATTTGACGTTCATTAACCAACACAGGTTGGGTGCCAATTGTGTACCAGGCACTGTGTCAACGGCTTAGGGCTATCTAAACGCAATAAAGTTAACTGAAAGTAAAAATTCAGTTCCTTCGTCATATTTTAAGTGATTAATAGCCACATGTGGCTAGAGGTTACCATATTGGACAGTACAGAAGTTGAATGTCTTTATCACTGTAGAAATTGTTGTTGGACAGCACTGCACTAGATTTTAAATCCTGTGTCGATAGAGAATGTGTCAACTTTGTTTACTGCTGTATTTTGGGTATTAAGCACAGTACTTAGCATACGGGTACTCAATAAACATGAATCGATTGATTGTTTAATTGGCTGAGAGGCTGTTTTGTGAGGAGAGTCAGCTCCACTCAAAAAATGAACTGAGGCTGCATAGTTATGTGTAGATAAAAAACATTCAAAACTTCTCTCTTATCTGTGTCTTTCTAAAAGCTAAATCTGTACCGTCTGTGCTATTTCAGATGGGAATGATCTGAAACACCTGAACGATTTAATAGCTTTCATGTTTCCTTGGCAGTCCTTTCCCTGAACGGTTTCATGTTCCAGAATTTCCAAACAGTTGAGACTAAGCAAGTCGAGACATGCTCAGGTTTGTATGTTTTCAGCAATGGATGGAGTTGGTGCTTTTCCTAAAGGCCTCTAAGCATGAGAAAAGGCCTAGCTATAAATTCAGTGAATATAAAATGTTTAGTAATCATACACTGTCACTAAAAGAAATAGCTTAAGTGTTTAAGAGCTTCTACTCCAGATCACAGAGATCTGGATTTGAATCGTGGCTTCACCACTTAAAACCAATAGCATAAAAGTCCTAGTTTATTTCCTGACATCACACTATAAGGTGAGTACTACTGTTACTCTCATTAAAAAAGAAAAAGGAAACTGAAGCAGAGAGGGGTTAAACTACTTGCCCAAGGTCACACAGCTAATAGTTGTGGTGGAGATGTGGGTGAAACCCAGGTAGTCTGATTCCAAGGTCAGTTTTTTTTTTAACTACAGTACTCCCATGTGTCTGATCTTGACTTCTTTGTGCCTCAGTTTCCTCATCTGTAAAATAGGGATAATGCTACCTAGCTCACATGAATTGTTGCAAAGATAAAACTCTTGGGCACAGTATCTGCCAGCTACTGTTGGAGTTGTTTTCTCTTAAAGGAAGGTATTCATTAAGAAAAACAGTCTCATCACAAAATAAATATATAAACAACAAGGTTATAACAGTTTTCTTTTACCTATGAGACTGACAAAAACTGAAAATGAGATAACATCCTCATTTGGCTAGGGAGAGGTAAAAATGTATGCCTGGGAGCTTCCGGGAAGATGGCGGAAGAGTAAGACGCGGAGATCACCTTCCTCCCCACAGATACACCAGAAATACATCTACACGTGGAACAACTCCTACAGAACACCTACTGAAGGCTGGCAGAAGACCTCAGACCTCCCAAAAGGCAAGAAACCCCCCACGTACCTGGGTAGGGCAAAAGAAAAATGAAAAAACAGAGACCAAAGGATAGGGACGGGGCCTGCACCAGTGGGAGGGAGCTGTGAAGGAGGAAAAGTTTCCACACACTCAAGCCCCTTCGCGGGCGGAGACTGCGGGAGGCGGAGGGGGAACGCTTCGGAGCCGCGGAGGAGAGCACAGCAATAGGGGTGCGGAGGGCAAAGCGGAGAGATTCCCGCACAGAGAATCAGGGCCGACCAACACTCACCAGCTCAAGAGGCTTGTCTCCTCACCGCCGGGGCGGGCGGGGCAGGGAGTTGAGGCTCGGGTTTCGGTCGGAGCGGAGCGCCGGGAGAGGACTGGGGTTGGCGGCGTGCACACAGCCTGAAGGGGTTAGTGCGTCACAGCTGGCCGGGAGGGAGTCCAGGGAAAAGTCTGGAGCTGCCGAAGAGGCAAGAGACTTTTTCTTCCCTCTTTGTTTCCTGGTGCGCGAGGAGAGGGGATTAAGAGCGCTGCTTAAAGGAGCTCCAGAGCCGGGCGCGAGCCGCGGCTAAAAGCGCGGACCCCAGAGACGGGCATGAGACGCTAAGGCTGCTGCTGCCACCACCAAGAAGCCTGTGTGCGAGCACAGGTCACTATCCACACCCCTCTTCCGGGTAGCCTGTGCAGCCCGCCACCGCCAGGGTCCCGGGATCCAGGGACAACTTCCCTGGGAGAACGAACGGCGCGCCTCAGGCTGGTGCAACGTCACGCCGGCCTCTGCCGCCGCAGGCCCGCCCCGCGCTCCGTGCCCCTCCCTCCCCCCCCGGCCTGAGTGAGCCAGAGTTCCCGAATCAGCGGCTCCTTTAACCCTGTCCTGTCTGAGCGAAGAACAGATGCCGTCCTGCGACCTACACGCAGAGGCGGGGCCAAATCCAAAGCTGAGACACGGGAGCTGTGAGAACAAAGAAGAGAAACGGAAATCTCTCCCAGCAGCCTCAGAAGCAGCGGATTAAAGCTCCACAATCAACTTGATGTACCCTGCATCTGTGGAATACATGAATAGACAACGAATCATCCCAAATTAAGGAGGTGGACTTTGAGAGCAAGATTTTTGATTTTTTTCCCCTCTTCCTCTTTTTGTAAGTGTGTATGCCTCTATGTGAGATTTTGTCTGTATAGCTTTGCTTCCACCATTTGTTCTAGGGTTCTATCTATCCGTTTTTTTTTTGTTTGTTTGTTTTGTTTTTTTTCTTAATAATTATTTTTTAATTTTAATAACTTTATTATATTTTATCTTACTTTATTTTACTTTTCCTCTTTCTTTCTTTTTTTCCTTCCTTTCTTCCTTCCTCCCTCCCTCCCTCCCTTCTTCCTTCCTTCCTTCCTTTCTTTCTTTCTTTCTACTTCTACTAATTCTTTCTTTCTACTTTTTCTGTGTTTTATTCTGAGCCATGTGGATGAAAGGCTCTTGGTGCTGCAGTCAGGAGTCAGTGCTGTGCCTCTGATGTGGGAGAGCCAACTTCAGGACACTGGTCCACAAGAGACCTCCCAGCTCCACATAATATCAAACGGCGAAAATCTCCCAGAGATCTCCATCTCAACACCAGCACCCAGCTTCACTCAAAGACCAGCAAGCTGCAGTGCTGGACACCCTATGCCAAACAACTAGCAAGACAGGAACACAACCCCACACATTAGCAGAGAGGCTGCCTAAAATCATAATAAGGTCACAGACACCCCAAAACACACCACCAGACGTGGACCTGCCCACCAGAAAGACAAGATCCAGACTCATCCACCAGAACACAGCCACTAGTCCCCTCCACCACGAAGCCTACACAACCCACTGAACCAACCTTAGCCACTGGGGACAGACACCAAAAACAACGGGAACTACGAACCTGCAGCCTGCAAAAAGGAGACCCCAAACACAGTAAGATAAGCAAAATGAGAAGACAGAAAAACACACAGCAGTTGAAGGAGCAAGATAAAATCCCACCAGACCTAATGAATGAAGAGGAAATAGGCAGTCTACCTGAAAAAGAATTCAGAATAATGATAGTAAAGATGATCCAAAATCTTGGAAATACAATGGACAAAATGCAAGAAACATTTAACAAGGACCTAGAAGAACTAAAGGTGAAACAAACAACGATGAACAACACAATAAATGAAATCAAAAATACTCTAGGGCTTCCCTGGTGGCGCAGTGGTTGAGAGTCCGCCTGCCGATGCAGGGGAGACAGGTTTGTGCCCCGGTCTGGGAGGATCCCACATGCCGCGGAGCGGCTGGGCCTGTGAGCCATGGCCGCTGGGCCTGTGCGTCTGGAGCCTGTGCTCTGCAATGTGAGAGGCCACGGCAGTGAGAGGCCCGCGTACCGCAAAAAACAAAAAAAACCAAAAAAACAAAAAAACCCAAAACTCTAGATGGGATCAATAGCAGAATAACTGAGACAGAAGAAGGGATAAGTGACCTGGAAGATAAAATAGTGGAAATAACTACTGCAGAGCAGAATAAAGAAAAAAGAATGAAAAGAACTGAGGACAGTCTCAGAGACCTCTGGAACAACATTAAACACACCAACATTCAAATTATAGGGGTTCCAGAAGAAGAAGAGGAAAAGAAAGGGACTGAGAAAATATTTGAAGAGATTATAGTTGAAAACTTCCCTAATATGGGAAAGGAAATAGTTAACCAAGTCCAGGAAGCACAGAGAGTCCCATACAGGATAAATTCAAGGAGAAATACGCCGAGACACATATTAATCAAACTGTCAAAAATTAAATACAAAGAAAACATATTAAAAGCAGCAAGGGAAAAACAACAAATAACACACAAGGGAATCCCCATAAGGTTAACAGCTGATCTTTCAGCAGAAACTCTGCAAGCCAGAAGGGACTGGCAGGACATATTTAAAGTGATGAAGGAGAAAAACCTGCAACCAAGATTACTCTACCCAGCAAGGATCTCATTCAGATTTGATGGAGAAATTAAAACCTTTACAGACAAGCAAAAGCTGAGAGAGTTCAGCACCACCAAACCAGCTTTACAACAACTGCTAAAGGAACTTCTCTAGGCAAGAAACACAAGAGAAGGAAAAGACCTACAACAATGAACCCAAAACAATTAAGAAAATGGGAATAGGAACATACATATCGAAAATTACCTTAAATGTAAATGGAGTAAATGCTCCCACCAAAAGACACAGATTGGCTGAATGGATACAAAAACAAGACCCATATATTTGCTGTCTACAAGAGACCCACTTCAGACCTAGAGACACATACAGACTGAAAGTAAGGGGATGGAAAAAGATATTTCATGCAAATGGAAACCAAAAGAAAGCTGGAGTAGCAATTCTCATATCAGACAAAATAGACTTTAAAATAAAGACTATTAGAAGAGACAAAGAAGGACACTACATAATGATCAAAGGATCGATCCAAGAAGAAGATATAAACTGTAAATATTTATGCACCCAACATAGGAGCACCTCAATACATAAGGCAAATACTAACAGCCATAAAAGGGGAAATCGACAGTAACACATTCATAGTAGGGGACTTTAACACCCCACTTTCACCAATGGACAGATCATCCAAAATGAAAATAAATAAGGAAACACAGCTTTAAATGATACATTAAACAAGATGGACTTAATTGATATTTATAGGACATTGCATCCAAAAACAACAGAATACACATTTTTCTCAAGTGCTCATGGAACATTCTCCAGGATAGATCATATCTTGGGTCACAAGTCAAGCTTTGGTAAATTTAAGAAAATTGAAATCGTGTCAAGTATCTTTTCCGACCACAACGCTATGAGACTAGATATCAATTACAGGAAAAGATCTGTAAAAAATACAAACACATGGAGGCTAAACAATACACTACTTAATAACGAAGTGATCACTGAAGAAATCAAAGAGGAAATTAAAAAATACCTAGAAACAAATGACAATGGAGACACGACAACCCAAAATCTATGGGATGCAGCAAAAGCAGTTCTAAGAGGGAAGTTTATAGCAATACAATCCTACCTTAAGAAACAGGAAGCATCTCGAATAAACAACCTAACCTTGCACCTAAAGCAATTAGAGAAAGAACAACAAAAAAACCCCAAAGTTAGCAGAAGGAAAGAAATCATAAAAATCAGATAAGAAATAAATGAAAAAGAAATGAAGGAAATGATAGCAAAGATCAATAAAACTAAAAGCTGGTTCTTTGAGAAGATAAACAAAATTGATAAACCAATAGCCAGACTCATCAAGAAAAAAAGGGAGAAGACTCAAATCAATAGAATTAGAAATGAAAAAGGAGAAGTAACAACTGACACTGCAGAAATACAAAAGATCATGAGAGATTACTACAAGCAACTCTATGCCAATAAAATGGACAACCTGGAAGAAATGGACAAATTCTTAGAAATGCACAACCTGCCAAGACTGAATCAGGAAGAAACAGAAAATATGAACAGACCAATCACAAGCACTGAAATTGAAACTGTGATTAAAAATCTTCCAACAAACAAAAGCCCAGGACCAGATGGCTTCACAAGCGAATTCTATCAAACATTTAGAGAAGAACTAACACCTATCCTTCTCAAACTCTTCCAAAATATAGCAGAGGGAAGAACACTCCCAAACTCATTCTATGAGGCCACCATCACCTTGATACCAAAACCAGACAAGGATGTCACAAAGAAAAAAAACTACAGGCCAATATCACTGATGAACATAGATGCAAAAATCCTGAACAAAATACTAGCAAACAGAATCCAACAGCACATTAAAAGGATCATACACCATGATCAAGTGGAGTTTATTCCAGGAATGCAAGGATTCTTCCATATACACAAAACAATCAATGTGATAAACCATATTAACAAATTGAAGGAGAAAAACCATATGATCATCTCAATAGATGCAGAGAAAGCTTTCGACAAAATTCAACACCCATTTATGATAAAAACCCTGCAGAAAGTAGGCATAGAGGGAACTTTCCTCAACATAATAAAGGCCATATATGACAAACCCACAGCCAACATCGTTCTCAATGGTGAAAAACTGAAAGCATTTCCATTAAGATCAGGAACAAGACAAGGTTGCCCACTCTCACCACTCTTATTCAACATAGTTTTGGAAGTTTTAGCCACAGCAATCAGAGAAGAAAAGGAAATAAAAGGAATCCAAATTGGAAAAGAAGAAGTAAAGCTGTCACTGTTTGCAGATGACATGATACTATACATAGAGAATCCTAAAGATGCTACCAGAAAACTACTAGAGCTAATCAATGAATTTGGTAAAGTAGCAGGATACAAAATTAATGCACAGAAATCTCTGGCATTCCTATACACTAATGATGAAAAATCTGAAAGTGAAATCAAGAAAACACTCCCATTTACCACTGCAACAAAAAGAATAAAATATCTAGGAATAAACCTACCTAAGGAGACAAAAGACCTGTATGCAGAAAACTATAAGACACTGATGAAAGAAATTAAAGAGGATACAAATGGATGGAGAGATATACGATGTTCTTGGATTGGAAGCATCAACATTGTGAAAATGACTCTACTACCCAAAGCAATCTACAGATTCAATGCAATCCCTATCAAACTACCACTGGTATTTTTCACAGAACTAGAACAAAAAATTTCACAATTTGTATGGAAACACAAAAGACCCTGAATAGCCAAAGTAATCTTGAGAACGAAAAACGGAGCTGGAGGAATCAGGCTCCGTGACTTCAGACTATACTACAAAGCTACCATAATCAAGACAGTATGGTACTGGCACAAAAACAGAAAGATAGATCAATGGAACAGGATAGAAAGCCCAGAGATAAACCTATGCACATATGGTCACCTTATCTTTGAAAAAGGAGGCAGGAATGTACAGTGGAGAAAGGACAGCCTCTTCAGTAAATGGTGCTGGGATAACTGGACAGGTACATGTAAAAGTATGAGATTAGATCACTCCCTAACACCATACACAAAAATAAGCTCAAAATGGATTAAAGACATAAATGTAAGGCCAGACACTATCAAACTCTTAGAGGAAAACATAGGCAGAACACTCTATGACATAAATCACAGCAAGATCCTTTCTGACCCACCTCCCAGAGAAATGGAAATAAAAACAAAAATAAACAAATGGGACCTAATGAAACTTCAAATCTTGTGCACAGCAAAGGAAACCATAAACAAGACGAAAAGACAACCCTCAGAATGGGAGAACATATTTGCAAATGAAGCAACTGACAAAGGATTAATCTCCAAAATTTATAAGCAGCTCATGCAGCTCAATAACAACAACAACAACAAAAAAAACCCAATCTAAAAATGGGCAGAAGACCTAAATAGACATTTCTCCAAAGAAGATATACAGACTGCCAACAAACACATGAAAGAATGCTCAACATCATTAATCATTAGAGAATGCAAATCAAAACTACAATGAGATATCATCTCACACCAGTCAGAATGGCCATCATCAAAAAATCTAGAAACAATAAATGCTGGAGAGGGTGTGGAGAAAAGGGAACCCTCTTGCACTGTTGGTGGGAATGTAAATTGATACAGCCACTGTGGAGAACAGTATGGAGGTTCCTTAAATATCTACAAATAGAACTACCATATGACCCAGCAATCTCACTACTGGGCATATACCCTGAGAAAACCATAATTCAAAAAGAGTCATGTACCAAAATGTTCATTGCAGCTCTATTTACAATAGCCTGGAGATGGAAACAACCTAAGTGTCCATCATTGGATGAATGGATAAAGAAGATGTGACACATATATACAATGGAATATTACTCAGCCATAAAAAGAAACGAAATTGAGCTATTTGTAATGAGGTGGATAGACCTAGAGTCTGTCATACAGAGTGAAGTAAGTCAGAAAGAGAAAGACAAATACCATATGCTAACACATATAATATGGAATTTAAGAAAAAAAATGTCATGAAGAACCTAGGGGTAAGACTGGAATAAAGACACAGACCTACTAGAGAATGGACTTGAGGATATGGGGAGGGGGAAGGGTAAGCTGTGACAAAGCGAGAGAGAGGCATGGACATATATACACTACCAAACGTAAGGTAGATAGCTAGTGGGAAGCAGCCGCATAGCACAGGGAGATCAGCTCGCTGCTTTGTGACCGCCTGGAGGGGTGGGATCGGGAGGGTGGGAGGGAGGGAGACGCAAGAGGGAAGAGATATGGGAACATATGTATATGTATAACTGATTCACTTTGTTATAAAGCAGAAACTAACACACCATGGTAAAGCAATTATACTCCAATAAAGATGTTAAAAAAATATTTACCTCTTGTAGTTATCATTATCTGTAAAAAAAAAAAAAAAAAAGGTATGCCTGTACATTGCTGGTGGGAGTATAAATGATGTAACCTCTAGGGAGGTTATATCAATTATAGGGAAGGAATTGGAAATATCTATGAAGATTAAGAATATACATATCTTTTGGCCCAAGAAACCCACTCCCATAAATTTATCTTTTAGATATTCTTGCAAATGTGCTCAAAGATATGTGTTCAAGGATATCAGTTGCTGTGATACTTGATGTAGCAGAAGATTGATCTAATAGTAGAGAATTGATTTGGTAGAGAATAAACCAGGGCTTGGCACACTTTTTCTGTAAAGGGCCAGACAGTAAACGTTTTAGGCTTTGTGGGTCACAAGGTCTCTGTCATAGTGTGAAAGCAGCCATAGACAATGTACAAACGAATGGCCATGGCTGTGTTCCCATAAAACGTGACTTACCAAAACAGGGAGTTGACTGCATTTGGCTGTGGGCTATCATTTGCTCACTCCTGGTCTGGATAAATCATGGTATGTCCACGCAAGGGAATATTATGCAGCCATTAAAAGGAATATGGAGCAACCTCTAAGATATACTATTCAGTGGAAGAATCCCGATTTGGCAAGCATCTACAGAGTAACGACCACGTGCCAGACACTATTCTAAGTGCTTTACGTGCATTAACTCATTCATATTCACAGTTACCCTGTGAGGTAGGTAGTTACGACTGCTATTACCCCTATTTTACAGATGAGGAAACCAAAGCAGGGCACATTAAGAAACATGGTCAGCTTCCCACAACTAATATGTGTTGGAGTCAGGATTCAAACCACAATTTGAAACCCAAGACCAAGACAGGCTGTCTTCTAGAACAGGACACACCAGGGCAGCATACTGCCTCTCATGTACACAAGAAAGGGGAATTATACCAGCATTTCTTAACCTATTTTTCATAACATCTTCTGTAAGGAACCTTTTAAGATATTTTTTTCCTAATGCCCCTCCAAGTGAAAATTTAATATCACAGATATTAGATCTGTTTATGTACCATATTATCTGCACTTTATACATAAACAGTAAGATATTTCTGCCCTCATGGAAAAAAGTTTCACCCCTTTGGGGGCAATACTGCCCCGTTGAGAATTAATGGATTATATGTGTACTTACATCTTCATGGTCCATCTCTGGAAGGATCCATAAGAAATTGAGAACAATGGTTGCTTCTGGGGGTGCAGTCTGGGAGGCTCAGAAGGGGAGGACCTCTGATTATATTACTTTCCACAAAAAAAAAAAAATGAGAAAATAAAGGTCTCTGAGTTGCCAAAAGAAGTAACCACGTAGTGAAGGAGGGAGAGGCCCCCCAAGGGAGCGCCTGCTGAGCCCCACCTTTGTCCTGGGCTGGCGGTGCTTCCGGAGCGCTAATGAGACCTCTGAGGTCCTGGGAAGCCCTTGGTTGGAGGAGGGCTGCTACTTTTTACAACTCGGGGGAGGGTTTGTTTGCCCAACTTCAGTGGTTCAGTTGACAGCCTCTCCTTCCCTTTCCCACACAACAGGCTTTCAGGATTCTCTGTTCCCCACACAACTCCAAATTGGGGAAAAAGAAATGATTTTTAGTGAGTTCTTTAACCCCTTGTTACAATGTACCTAGCCCTGCCTTAGTCTCTCCTGAACCCCAGAAATCCCCTCATGTCAACAAAGCAACCTCCCCACTTATTCTTTGTTTCCCAACAACTGAAGCCTCTGCTGGATGCAACAGTATATTTGGGGGAAGAAAAGGAGTCGTGGCAAACTGGTTAGTACCAGGATAAACATCTTCTCGGTTCTAAGCTTTGCTCTTTTGCACTAAACCACACCTCTGATCTGGTGTCAAAACTGTGTGTGTCATGGAGACTCTAATGACCTGGCTGAACCA
This sequence comes from Delphinapterus leucas, assembly GCF_059928025.1. Taxonomy (NCBI): domain Eukaryota; kingdom Metazoa; phylum Chordata; class Mammalia; order Artiodactyla; family Monodontidae; genus Delphinapterus; species Delphinapterus leucas. Next base: position 78,803,605 of record NC_143138.1, on the reverse strand, counting down.
TTAGGGACCCTTTAGTGCACGTGAGTCAAGTGAGCGAAGAACAGCATTAAAAAACAAACGAAGTACCGTGGAGTGGGATGGCATCGAATTTAGTGGAAAACAGAGTGTCTCGTGTGGTAAAGGTAAGATTTGTTTTGTGTAACTTTGAGTTTAGGGCTCTATGTACTGGAACACATTCAAAATGTATTTAATTTTTAAGAGTGCCTGTACCATGAAGAGATGACCCTTGTGCTTTGATGGTCATTTTGTGATTGCCTGTAGCTTCCATATAAACATCTCACCCCTCCAGGAATCCTTTATTCCATCCCTCTTTTTCGTCTCCTCCATGGCTTATCCATATCTGCAATTTGCTTACTTGCTGCTTATTGGGGGGTGAGTGGTACAGAGGGACAGGAACGATGCCATGGATAGTCCTTAACCTATGGGCTTCAGGTCATTCCTGGCTTGCGATCTGGGGGTGGTGTAGTTTGCAAACAGGGGAATGTGAGTCGGTGAGTCATGAGGGCCAAGAGTTGCCGGCCCCGCTGTGAGCTATCTGTAAACATGCTGGAAACTTCAAAGGAGCATTAAGATTCTTCTTCCTCTCTGGCGAGTCGATCTGTTATATCACCTCTAAGTTTGCATATTCTAATGTATCACATTATAGTTGTTCAACAAATATTTACTGAGTACCTAGTATAGTATAGGTACTGTTCCAGGTGTTGAGGACACAGGTGTGTCCAGTCTAGTAAATAAAGTCCCAGCCCTTAGTGGAGTTTATATGGGAGCGGGAGAGATCTAAGGCACAAGTAAACAAATGAATACATAATGTAATTTCAGGTCTGTATGTAATCTCTCCCACTGGGCTGTAAGTACATTGAGGCAAGCATTGTATTTACCCAGCTGTTTCTCCAGCAGTGAGCTGGGCTGAAGGAATGTTTAGTACCTCAAGGATTGCATGTGTAAACAATGCCTTTTAATCTACTCCAGCACCTTAGCAGGGAATGCGATAAACATTGGCTACCTGATGGGAACGCTGTCAAAGTTGGTCTCTCAATACCCGAGCACTGAAAAGCCGTCAGTTGCCCTACATTAATGCTACAGGCTGGGTCATTTTCTCACAGAAAAGGTAATGCTACTGATTGGAACAATTATCAGTTTTAATCATCGTTACCAGCTACTGAGCACTCTGACGAGGTGAATCTGCTATGAAATTTGCTTACGTGATATCATTTTACCCTTTACTGGTGGGATAGTGTGGCAGGTAGAATAATGCTCCCCTTCCCGCCCCCAAGATGCCCACATTCTAATCCCTGGAATCTATGGATATGTTAGGTTCTGTGGCAAAGGGAACTACGGTTGCTGATGGAATCAAGTTTGCTAGTCAGTTGACCTTAAAATCAGGCGATTATCCTGGATTATCCAGGTTGGTCCAATGTAATCACAGACTTCCTTAAAAGTGGAAGAGAGGCCAAGAGGAGGTCAGAGTGATGCAACACGCAAAGAACTTGACCTGCTCTCGCTGGCTCTGAAGATGGAGAAAGAGGGTCGTCAGCAACGGCTTCTAAAAGATGGAAGAGACAAGGAAATGCGTTGTCTCCTGGAGCCTCCGGAAGGGAACAGAGTCCAGCCCACCCCTGGATTTTAGCCCAGTGAGACTTCTGTTGGGTTTCTCCTACAGAATAGTATGATAATACATTCGTGTTGTTTAAGCTACTAAGTTTGTGGTAATTTGTTTCAGCAGTCAGAGAAAACAAACAGGTTGATATCTTTATCTCCCATTGTATGGATGAGAGTCTGAGGCTCAGAGACTTTGGGGCACTTTCCCAGGATCACACAGCCTGGTTTCAATGATGGAACCAAGATAGGAATCCACGTCTATCTGACTACAAGCTGAGGCTTACCCACTGCTGGTAGGAATTTACACGATCAATTAACGCTGAAAAAGCTAATGACAACATCTACCAATGCCTAAAGATGTGACCCAGCTCTAAGCTCCTAGAATACAGATCTGGACCTCAGGTCTCCTCTGAGGAGACTGTGCTTAAAAACGTGTTCCTCCTGAGTGTGTGTGGCGCCATGTTGCGAAGTTCTGTGGAAATGTATGTCATTTCTCACTGTGAAATTTTCACAGAAGGTCTAGGAGCTTTCAGAGAGCGAGATTAACAATGGACTTGTAGAAAAGGACAGCAACGCTCAGGGCAACGTGTAGGCTATGAAATGTATCACATTCTAGAAGGAACATGATAGTGGAGATCAATCAGAAGAAACCTGAAGGTCTGAAGAGACCAGGGGAGATGATATCAGGAGAAATGTCAATTCACAGGCAAGAAGGGAAAATACTGGAAGTAAGGAAAACTACTGAGTTTGTATTTTGCTTTTCTCTCGCTCACCAAAGTGGCATGAAAGCAAGTAACGTCACATGAGATTGTTTCTAGTAAGTAGGGAGATGACTTGAAGTTCATATGAGCCAGTGAGTCTAAGTTCACAGCACAAGCCAGTTAGATTCTCTTAAGCTCCAAGAGGTCAGGTAATGAAAATATAAATAAAATAGCAGAGGCTCAAAGGCAAATCCTTTTTCAGCCACCAGGAAACCTATTAGACTTATTACAACCTCCTTCAAGTGTTTTGTTTGATAACCAGGGGGCCTGCCCCTTTAAGGAAAATACTCAACTGGACTTAAAATATTTCCCACAGAAACACAGGAGTTCCAGGAAGCCTTCTTCTGTTCTCATCTTGGCCTTTTAATGTCCAATGTCCATTATTCATGGAGGCCCAGAGAGGACTGGAGGAGCCAGGGCCGTTCTTGGAAGCACTTGCTGCCAACAGGCTCTGAGGAGAATTTAGCTGAGCCCGAAAACCCAGCAAAGCCTCAGACTCCAAGTCAAGCAGGTTAAGAAATAATTCTTCATTCAGCTGGACCTTTCACACTCTCAATGACTTAATGAATTTAGTGAATCGAGTTTGATTTTATTCACGTTGGCAAATGATTCTGACAAAATCTATCCTTATATCTATGAGGGACTCAGCATCCCTATGGAAGGTCAAATGAAGCACTTGATGGTCTGGGTTATTGTTGAATGTACCCCAGTTGGACAAAGCACATTTGGCTTAAAATGTAGGAGAACAGTGGGGGGTTGCACTGTTGTGGTTTAACAAGGTTTAGAGCAAGTTGTTTTGGACGCGGAGACCTGGATTTGAATTTGGCGTCTTCCCACTTCCACCTCAGTCATCTTGAGCTAAGAGGTTACTTGATCTTTATGAATCTCAGTTTTCTCATCTGCTCAACTGGTATAAAATAGTACCTGATCTTGCATTAAATAGGAAAGTGGAGATAAAGCGTGTGGCATTGTTCTCTGTGTAGACTAGATGCTCAGTAGATAGTAGCAATTAAGAATGATTTTTATTAGTGAAGGTACTCACAAGGATTTTGTTGTTATCTAACTTCCCTGACCTTTGGTTTTCTAACCTGATACGTGGGAGTACTGCTAGCATCTATCTCATAGTGCTGTTGTGGTTAAATGCAAAATGCTTAGCTCAGTGGCTGGCGCACTGTATGTGCTCAATAAATGTTAGTTGTTACTTGATAGTTGTTATTAAAAATTCTTATCTTTGGACAGCCAGATAAAAATCACATGGCATACTGAAATTAAAGTCTTATTTATATGCTGGGTAGACTGGGAGTTAATGGGAAAAAAAATCAGTTAGGAAAGGGACAAGTTCTAGTATTTTTCCTGGCATTACTTGTCCATTATTTGAGCCTTTCAAACTTGAGTGTGAGCTCCAAGATGCCAGGAGCTGTATTTTGCTCACCTCACTATGATTAGAAGTCTTTGACTTATAAAATCTCAGGCTTATGTAAGTGTGGAGTAGACATTCAATAGACAACTAATATTTGTAGAGTGCTGTACAGTTCATCAACCTTTCCCGCACACCACCAGGTCGGTTCTTGTCATTACCCTATGAAGCAGGATTATCTGCGTTCCCATCTTACATTCTAAGCAATAATAGTAACATTCATCCATCACTGATCACTGTAGTAGGTGATTTTGATGCTCTGTGCTGTTTTCTCTTGGCCAGTCTCTAACTTCAGCCGCAGTTGTGAGGGGTAGTTCCTGCTCACGTTGACAGTGACCTGCACCTTCTGTGGCTCCCGCCTCATCCTTCCTCAAGGCTACTGTCCCCGGGAATGGGGTAAATGGGGAAGGGGAGGGCGGTGATAGCACTCATGTCAGTTCCCCTCCTCCCACAGCCAGCATGCTGCCTAATAGTTGTTAGGACTCAAGGTCACAAGAGCCTGCTCAGTCTATAGGCAAGTGCAACCTGGAAATGTGGGAAAGTTATCAACCCTTTGGACAACTCTCAACCAGTTGAGGGGATGGAGGTTGGGAGATAAATATTCCCACTCTTGTCCCTTGCTTGAAAATTGCTGGAGCCACTCTGAACACTAGTCAGAGATCCTGACGGAACTGAGCTCCTATTGGTCTTACCAGCAACAACTAATGTGCTCTTTTAACGGATGGATTTTCCTCCTTTCCTGTCTCACTCTCCCGCCTTGTCAGTCCTGCATCCTAGAATTACCTAGAACCCGGACTGAGAATGTGCCCGCTGTATGCCAGAGGCTGCTATGATGTCTTTACACGGCTTACCTTTTTCATCCTGATACCAACCCTATGAGGCAGAGCTTATCTTCATTGTAGAGACAGGGGAACTGAATGAATGAGTTTAGCATCTTGCAAAGGCATTTACTGACCTGCCCACGATCCCCAGTGATTGAAGGTGGTCCCTAGGGTGTAAACTCCCCTGCGTTCCAGGGTGCACCTGCCTTCAGGTTGTGGCTCCAGAGAAGTCCCTGGGCTTTGGAGAAGGCGCGGAGGAAGACAAAGGACAGGCAAGTAGATGGCAGCACAGGGATTCTAACCCAGGCGGCGGGATCTCAGAGCCCACTCTTTTTATTTGGATGCTTTACCTCCTCCGAGGAAACGAAGGCTCAGGAGGTGAAGTCACATCCTGAAATACAGCTAGTGAGCAGGGAGGCTTCGATGCCAAATGAGGTCTACTGGAAACATAGACCCAAGGTCTCCTACCACACTGATTACTCTCCTTTTCAAAAGGCCAGATCTACTGTTCTTTTCTTGGAACCAGAAGGAATAAAACCAGCTTAACGAAATCCCCGTTGGACTACAGCAGCATTTTACTGCAAATCTGCAGTGGACTCTGGAAGCATGTCTCTATCTGGACCAGGGTGGATAGTGCTTTCCATGACAGAGCCCCGATGTATTATGGGACTGTTAAGGTTGGTAAAAAGAACTGGTGATTCTGAGCATTTCTCCACTTTGGAGAATTCATGACAGCATAAGAATCAGAGGCCAGGGCTTCCCTGGTGGCGCAGTGGTTGAGAGTCCGCCTGCCGATGCAGGGGACGCGGGTTCGTGCCCCGGTCCGGGAAGATCCCACATGCCGCGGAGCGCCTGGGCCCGTGAGCCATGGCTGCTGAGCCTGCGCATCTGGAGCCTGTGCTCCGCAATGGGAGAGGCCACAACAGTGAGAGGCCCGCGTACCGCAAAAAAAAAAAAAAAAAAAAAAAAGAATCAGAGGCCACTCTGTGCCCTGGACAGTGCTGAAGAAAGCAGTCCAATCCAGCCGCTATCCCGAGAAATCAGAGGTGGATGGGCGGAGAACTCATGCCTGTTCTCCTTCTCCCACTCCCAGCCCACTGCCTAATGGGTGTTAGGTCAAAGGCCAGGATGTCCTCCACTCTATCCCGCACCCACCAAGATCTTGTCAAAATGCTGATCTCATCACGTCCCTCCTCTGCTTAAATCCTTCAGTGCTTTCCCTTAGCTTCTTTAGGATAAAGACAGAATTCTTGACCGTGGTGCCCAAGCGGGACACCCCCCCCCCCGCTCCAATAAGCAGCGACACCTCTCTCAAAGCCCCCCTCACACATTATGTGCTACATATCCATCCTGTCTCCTGCCATCTGAGAGCTTTGCAAGCCTACTCTCTGCCTGGGATACTCTCCCTTCCACCATGTCCTTGTGAAATTCTGCGCTGTCTTGAGGCAGATTCAAGCTCCTTGACTTCCCCCTAAGCAGCTCGAGTCCCCCTGATAAGCATTCTCATAGAATCCTGTGTCTTTGTTGCACATAGTGTAACTGGGGTATGATTATTTTACTGTCTGTCTCCTCAATAGAATGTAAGCTTCCTGAGGTGGGGCGTGTTTCTGCTTTCGCTATTGTATCCCCAGTGCCTGGCAGAGCAGTGGGTATACAGGAGGTCCTGGAATGACGGAATCAATCAATGAACAGCCCTGGGCTCATAAAGCAAGGTCAGGGTGAGAGACTGGGAAGACTGTGCACTTATCCTTTGTTCTCTCATTGTTCAAGCTCACCAGGTTCTATTGCTGTAACTCTCCATTATCCAGCCAGCACGGTATGCAATAACTTTATTAAGGTCAAAGAGATATCACGATACAGATTTATCCAACAGGATCCAGAAATGGTTTATACATACCATCTAAGACACACAGCCGTTTTGGCCTAAAGTATTTCCAACATCACAGATCACACAATGAGTTTATACATCGATAACGACTTTTATCTGGAAATACAGATGCTCAGCTTGCTCTCACTGTTGGGCCCTGGCTTTTCAATTGAGTTAAGACAAACAGGCAAAGATTAACATTTTCTTGATAATGAATACATTCTGGGGAATATTTAATGAGAAATATTTAATATTTAATGACAGAAAGGAAGTCATTTTTAATTTACGGGTAACATTCAAATCAGACTTTGTAAGTTGAGCCAAGACTTGAGAATTTTTAATAATTGGATCTAGGACGTATTAGCTTTACAAATAAACAGGATTTAAAAGTTTAGCTGGTAGTGTAGGTTCCACAGACTATCCTTCATAAATTAACATGTTAGCACACTATCTTGACTATGGTGTCTGATACCTACATCTCCATTATTCTAAGGAAACAAAACTCCATCCACACTCATAGTTATTGGGCCCATTGTTCATGGTCCATAGAATAAAAGCCACAAAACACCATAGAAAGTTACAAGAGTGTAAATATTTAGCTAACTAAATAGCATAAATATTGGGCAATTTCCATATACAACACTGAATATATACTAATCAGGGAAAAACAAAAACCCCAAATCTTAGTTACAATGCATTCAGAACTGGATAAAGCCAGAGAGACAAATTTGCAAGTATACAAAGTGGTGAATATATTTCTGTAAACGTCCATTTAACAAATACGTGGTACAAACTGGAAAATTTTCATAAATACAGTTCAAATGTTCATTTTGTGAGAAAATGCTTATTCATGCACTAAATCATATGAGCACTGATTCATCAAATAAAAAAAAATACATAGTAATTGTCTGAAAGCAATACTTAGAGACTCACAATTCTACCGGGTCTGCAACTAAAAAATAATAATACATGCACGTTGTGATGCACCAAACAGTATTAGAGAAAATCACTAAAATGCCTTTCGCGCCAAAAATCGTAAGAAAACTCAGTGCTGTTTAATTTACTTTATGCATATTACATACCAGAGACTTTAAGCTACAAAATGCTTCTACTATCTCAACACGCATACAAAACGACCATAAAAGTATCTGTGTATATAACAAGGTACTCTCCAATCAGCCATCTTGATGAATCATGTATCTCCTCATGTCATCTCTTCTCTAAGTACCATTCATCACGACCCAGGCCTTTCTGCTTTAATGAGGACTAACAGATCTCTTATTTACATTCAACACTCCCTGAATTAATAACTGATTGAAACTCTTAAAAAATTCTCCTGCCACTGACATGGAAGGTGGTGAGGCTGTGTTTGGAAGAATGCCAACACTACCCTGTTAAATCTGATTGGTAAAAGAAGCAGGGCCACCGGGCTGTTGGCCAAACTCATCCGAGGATGGCCCCAAACTCGCCTGCTGGTTGTACCCACTGCTTGATCCATAGGTGTCTTGGTTGTACCCGCCTTGGTTATAGCTACTGGAGTGTCTCTCCACTGGGTCTGAAAGGTATCTCTGGCTCGAGGAATGCCAGCCGGTCTCCTTGAAAACAAACCAGATGTTTCCAGCCCAGAGAATAAAGTTCAAGAATCCAAAGACCTGAAGGAGGATCAAAGCAAGTGAGTTGACAGACTGGACAGAAACCCCAGAAAAATCTCAGTTTCAGAAAAATCCTTCACAACACAAAAGGTCACTTTTTACCTCAATGTGGAGGCCTCTTCCAATTTCACATTTGGAGTCACTGTTTCATTTAGAATATCTGACTTTTCATGAAGGCTTGCTACAATACATGTTAGGCACTGCATAAAAGGCTTTATGTATATCCATTCATTTAGGCAAAGAAGGTGCTATTATTATACCCATATTAAAGATGTGAAAACTGAGGTTCAGCAAAGATAAGGATTTTATTCAAGGTCACATGGCGTGGTTAGTAGTAGACCTGGGACAAGCCCTGTTCCATCTAACTCCATAGACAGAGCGCCTACCTAATCCATCACTACCTCCCCGGATGAGGTAATCCTCATGGTGTGTAAGATATCTTCAGGGGACACAGGGTTGAGTATTTTCATTTTAATGATGGTGCATTAATTTATAAGGTTACCTTCACTTTAATGCTAGAGTTACTATTTTTCCATTTATTGAAATGATATAAATAAAATGAGTCAACCTAACAAGTATGGAGTGGGCTTCCCTGGTGGTGCAGTGGTTGAGAGTCCGCCTGCCGATGCAGGGGACGCAGGTTCGTGCCCCGGTCCGGGAAGATCCCACATGAGCCATGGCCGCTGGGCCTGCGCGTCCGGAGCCTGTGCTCTGCAACGGCAGAGGCCACAGCAGTGAGAGGCCCGCGTATACCGCAAAAAAAAAAAAAAAAAAAAAAAAAAGTATGGAGTAAGCAATGGTACAGGTGGAATGCAGACAAGTACACGCATGGTAGTGTGCACAGAGGTTGTGCTTCTTCGAATAATTGTACTTTCTGTGCCTCTCACAGTCAGAAGTGAATGCCCAAACCACACTCTGAATAAAGTTCAGGTTGCAGAGAGGTATGGAATGTTTTCTCAAGAACTGAATATGAGACTTTCCTATGGAAACTCCTCTCACTCTCCAGAAGGGTGTCCTTGGTGAGCCAGAGGACCGGGTATCACTTCCCTGGGGCCTGAGTGTTTGACGGAAGCAGAACTGTTTGCTTCTGTAAGAGGCCCAAACAGAACAGTTGTTCCCCAGCCTCTTCCAAGGCGGACTTGTTGACTGGGAATTCAGCAAGGCAGTCAGTTTTAACAGCCCGCTTTTGGAGACAGACAATGATAGTGTGACACAAAGCTGTGATGACATTAAAGTATATTTAATAGCCACTCCAGCACGATGGTGACCAAACAAAATGGACTTGGGCAGAGGCCATAGCTCTGGAGTAGGCTCCTAGAAGTCCTTTGCAGTGTCAAAATAATTTATCCCTTATTTGTTGGATGGTGGGATGCTTCAGAGTGCCCTGGGGGTGGGAGTGGCAGGCTAGGTAGTCAAGGTGAAGGACTTCGGGGGCTTGAAACATGGGCTCCAAACTTCAAAATTTTAGCAGCAAGTGGATCAGGACACACTACCTGAATCTCAGTCTTGGAGCCATCCCCTCTGGCTTTGGAATTCGAGTGGCCTGGGCTCTGCAATTTTTTGCTTTATGATTCTGGACAAGGCAGTTAGCCTCTGAACATCAGCATTTTAAAAATTCTATGAAATGGAGACAATTATTCCTTCCTTGGGGGATAGTTGTGAGGATTAAAGAGGATGTGTGTGAAGCAGGTAGACAGTGCTGGACACGTTAGTAAATGCTTACTGATTGCTAAGCTATGCTATGAATCACTTTCTAAAATATTTCCATGAATTGTATTCAGTTGACTCTTTTGCTGAGGCATAAACTGAAGCAGGGCTTTGAGGCCATATTCTTGAGGTGTCAACAGCCCAAACTGAGCATCTAGGCGGCTAACCAATCGCATTGAAGACTGGGTTATCCAGACCTCCCTCCCTCCCTTCCTTCTTCTCTTTCCCCATCCCATCCTTTTGTCTTCCTTTAACCTTAACTGAGATTTATTTAACATAATTTTGTGCCATGTTCTAGGCTCCTTGCTGAAGGAGATACAAAACACAAATAAGGTACTTTTAGTATAATAGTTGCATGATCAAAATGAATTAGGTAATCACTGACACAACTCTAATTTACATATAGGACGTTTTAACCATGTGTACAATAACTAGGATACTTTCCATCAAAGGGGAGAGCTTGATTAAATTACACCTCTGTAAGTATAGGTTGATATATGAGTAGAAAAAATGATCTTGGAATCTTTTCAGATATGAAGGGATGGCTCTGCCCAGGACTATAATTTTACCTGTTTTCTATTCCTTGGTCCCTCCCTTTCCCCTGATGCTACTTCGTCTCTAAAAAAGGGATGCTTGAGAAGAGCCTAGAAATTAGGGAAATGCAACTTAAAAGTAAGTACATAAACAAGGCATTGCCATGGGCCTATTTAAGGAGCGGTGATGTTTTATCGTCATCACAGAGGTATCACCGATCTCTTGTCTGGCACATTTTAGGGGCACATGAGCCCTCGAATTTGTTCTTGCCATTTTGTTGCGACTGAAATCAGAGTAGGGATTTTGATTCTAGCCTAGATGTGGGACAACAGAGAGACTGAAAAACACAGTACATAACATGAGAAAGAATGGAGAGAAGACATCTAGATTATCTGAGGACATGTACCATCATTGCTTCCGTGAAGCTGGAGGAACAGAAGTAGAAATTATGGATGGTTAGTCCGTTTCTGGTACTTGTGACCCAACCATTATACCCCATATAGACATTGGTACCAGCAGTGGGATCCAAAGAACGGATTTTAGGGATACGAAGACTGTTTTGCTTTAGCCAGTTTAAATGGAGTTTTCTGCCACTAGGAACTGGAGCACACAAACACAGATCCAGAACCATAACAGCACCTGACCTGCCCTTCCACACACGACGTGCTTTGCTTTCCGTCCATTCTTCTTTTGATTTTTAAGACATACGTCACATTGTTTCTCATTCAAAATTTGCATCTCCTAGTCTAAACTTATTAGAGACACCAGAAGCAGAATTAAGTGGACCGTGCAGGATGTCATAATTTACTAGAAGAACTAACAAACACACTGATTGATTTTATCTTTGTTCTCTTAGATTCTGAGGTCAGGGTGATAATAACTTTTATTAAGCACTGCCTGTAAACAAACTACAGAAGTAGTAGAATGTATTTTAATGTACACCTCGAAGTATTCATCCATAGCTGGGGCCAGAAGTAAATAAAAATTACTGTGAGACCCTAATATATAGTTTATTTCAATGCTTACTATCTTATTACTAAGGCAAGATTCACAGTCAAACCAGCAGCAGTTGATCAGCCACACTTCTTCCTTCTTAAATGCCTTCTCAGATTAAATTCCAGAAAGTTGTAGAAACATAAGTTAACCTTGAAGCAAAGATAATTAATTTTTAAGGGTGGCTAAAGAATGTCGATCCTTTATCAAACACTGAGCCCTCTACTATTCGGTAACTACTGCTTTTTGCTGCTACTCTAGCTTCTGTTTCTCAGATACAGTTTCTTTCTTTGGAGTAACACAAGTTCTTATACTCATAAAATAAGAATCCAATTTAGTGGCCCTGCTATCTGTCAGGTGTTCTGTCTCCCTGTAAGAGCCATACACTTGATGATAATATTTGACTGTTCAACGAATACAGTTTGGCTTTTCCAAAGTTATCAAGCAACTAAATCAGAAGCATGGAAAAGATTAAAAAAATTACCGTAACTATTATAGGTATTTTTTATACTTTGCATTTCTATCTGTACCCTACTGGGTCTGCGTATTTTTCTCTAGACAATCAACTGGGTGTATTCTAACTATGTGTGGCTGGAACAGTGTTTTCTTTCCAGGAAACCTCTATGCCATCAAATATTCCTTTCAACTTCTGGCAGACTTTAGACTTAAAGTTTAGATTTTATATCTGCTTCTGGCTTAGAATTCTGACTTGACTGTCATCCAAGCAACAGCTGCCAGTACCTGCTGGGCTCTTATTAAGAACTCTTTAATTGGCAGCATTAAAGTCTATGGGTAGAAAACTGGAAGGCCAAAGGATCATCTTGCCTGTGGAGTGAACTATCACCTTTTAGACTGGACTCATTTCAGAGGCAAAATTCCCCAGAAGACTCCTGAGATGTTTTTCTGACTCCTGTGACCGGCAAACAAAGATTTGGGAGGTAAAGCATAGAGGGAAACATACCACAGAAGTGTTTAGGCTGGACATCACAGGGCTGTGGACAGCCATGCATTTGTTGGACGGCTGTTTGCAAGCTGACATCAGTAACAATACTTCTTTGGGATCCGTAGCAACCTTGACATCAGACAGCCCTTTTGCCCAAGCTGATGAACCCACCAACCACAAGAAAGAAAAGACTACAGTGACGATGAAGTCCTACAGAGACAAACAGAAAGATAAAACAGGAAGAGAAAAGTGAGTTCTAGAAACAAATTGATTCGTTTATACAACTCTTTGGTTTGCCTTTTGAAAAATTCCAAGACCCCATAGCATTGGAACCATGTTGAGAAATGAATAAAAGAAAGTTTTGTGGTACTGTATTTATATTTCTAGAAAACAGACTTATTAAAATCACAATAGTAATAATAACTTTTACTGAGCACTTATTATGTGAAGTATTATTCCAAGTTTACATGTATTAATTCATTTAATCCTAACAACAGCACTATGAACCAGTGAACTTGACTATTCTATACTGCTTTTCTTGTCTGCTTTAAGGAACATTCATGTTTTTATTTAAAACAAGTACCTTAAGTTAAAAAGATTGAGGTCCTGCTTAAGTTAAATATGACACAGTAGAAATGAATCACTTTCCATAAACAAACTTTATGGCTGAAGTCAGGATCTATGTCCTTGGAGTAAATATGTTATTTTGGGGAGCTAATGCAACCCTTTTCCCCCCAGTACCATTTTATACAGAGGGATGGTATACTGTACTAAGGTATCTCATATGAGTTAAAAGCTCAGTCTATCATCCATAGGCCTGGGGTTGAATCCTGACTTTGCTGCTTACTAGCTGTGACCTTAGGCACTTTGCTAAACTATTAATACTTGAAGCCTCAATTTAACCCTCTGTCAATTGGGATAATAACAGTATCTGTCTCACTGGATGGTGGTAAGGAGTGAAAATGTGTACGTTTGCCTCTTTTCCCCAGTAAGAGGTCAGCTCCATGAGGGCAGGGCCTTTGTCTCTTTTGCTTATTGTTGCGTATTGGCAGAAGAGGTGCCAGCAACATTTGTTGAGAAAATAAATGAAAGAATAAATGAGTATACAAAATGGTCCCAGTTGGGTTCTATAAATTTCTGTATAGGAGTTTACCAGGTGGTAATGGTAGGGTTAAAGATGACTTTTGTTTTATATAAACTTGTATATTTTAAAACATATTTTATAATTAGACCAAATAAAAACAGCATGGCAATGTGATCAAGGCACTGATTGATTATATCAATGGCTCGCCCAGACAGAACTTCAGGTGGCCCTATTTGTCCTTACAGCAGCACCAGGATTTATAATTAGACCAAATAATAAATGTCATTAGAATTGAGAGTTTTAGCATCAAAAGTTTCAGAAAGCAGCCTCAGGCCAAGTTTTCTATACCTGAGCAAAGTGTGACAATTTGGCAACTATGTCAAAATTCTAGCTAGAGTATAAATTAGCCTCAACTATTTTTTGGTCTTTTGCTAAGCCTAAGTTTGAAGTTACATTCAGGGAGAGATGTGGGAGCAAAGCCCTGACCCCACTTTCCTCCCATTCTTTAATCTACCAAACCAGGTTCATTTTGCCCCATGCTCAGCAAGCCAAAAGCCCGACAGGCCTAGGACTGCAGCAAAGAAAAGATTTTTTTCCGCGATAGAGCCAAGCGCAGGGATGGGAGAACAAATCTCACACGCACCCCCCAGAAGGCGAGGGGCTGGTGGGTGGTGGGGTATTTATGGGATGAGGAACAAAGCAGCAGGGCGGGCAGAGGCGTGCGGGGCGTGGGGAAAGGTGATTGGAAAAAGGTGCAGGAATCCTCATTCTGCGCAGGCGTCACGAGGCTACAGGCCTCTGCACGTGGCGTTTTCGACACGCTGACGCCAAAAGGTCACCTAGAGGACACTGGCGCATGCCCAGTTGAAGGGTTGTTGGTCCCATACTCTCTTGACCAGCTCATCTGGAACTAGACACAGCTGACTCCAAGTTCCTTCTGCCTGGAGGACAGGCAAGTCTTAAAACCACCTTGATTAAGGAAGGCAGGTGAAATGGATTTAACCCACGGTTTCCCTCCAATTGGCCAAACCCAATTGGAACCCCATGTGATCCATGCAAGTCACCTCTTGGACACAGAACATGGTGGACAGGGCAGAGCGTCCATCAAAAGCTGTCCCAAACTAGTGGCTGTCTTAGGAAACAGCTGCTGTCACATTAAATGTGCTATCACATTTAGAGTGCTTCCTATATGCTAGGCACTCTGCTAACCACTTACAGACATCATTAGCCTTACAGCAAGGTACTGAGGTTAGCCCTGCTTTTCTTAGGAGGAAACTGAAACACAGGTCAAATACTTTCCTTATAACTAGTGCCTGGCTTGACAACTGTGCCGTATCATGAGCTCACCCTCACCCTCAGTGTAGCTGGATTCACTTTGCTAAGTCAGCTTTCAGGAATACCAGAATGAAGCTGTGAATCAGGGAACACAGAAATCAAACAGCAAGATAGAAGCTCAGCTCACAGAAGAGCTTTGGATTTTTCAAAGAGAGTATCACTAAGCAGTGGCTGGATGGGATAACTTTCTGGGTCCACTCACAGATTTATTTCATTATTTCATTTGGAACACTAATAAAAGTGACACCTGACTTCTAGAGAATGTCTAGTTTTTAACACACTATGGCAGAAGATCATTGGATCTTCACAATAACTGCACGAGGGCGAAGACAATTACATCCATTTTACAGATTCAGGGAAGTTAAATGATGTGTCCGAGTTGTCATAAGTAACAGAGATTTGAATTCAGGACATTGGGCTCCATGTTTAATGAGTGGTTTTCCATTATGCCCAGGTGTTCTGAAATTTGGGCTACCTAATTGTGGAGACACAGACATAGCAATAAATAACACTGAGCTACAGAGGAAGAAATGCTTTCTCCTTCAGGATTCTCTTGTAATCTGAGTAGTAAAGGAGAAAGTCTCAGCTGGATGTTAATATGTCTCTAACACCTATTTAACAAATATTTAATACCTACCTATCAAAGAAAATTGGCCCCAGGCTCAGAGCCTTCAGGCAAACAATGGTACCTTGCTGGAATACAGTACTGTTTATTTTCTAATGATTCATTTCTATGTTTATCTTCTAATTATGTCAAATAATGCTGGATTTCTGTATCCAGGAGTGGTACAGGAGTTTCTTAAAAAATAAATTTTATTGAAGTTACCAAATAATTTAAAGAACAACAGTAAATAATTTCTGGCCCACATGACAGAAGCAGGGCAGAGAATGTCTGAGGTTTGGAAAGATCTGCATGGCCACATCCTGGGCTGGGAACACTGAGACTCTAACCCAGTGCTATCTCATAGGCATAGAATGGGAGCCAGAGATGTGAGTCACATATATAATTTTCAGTTTTATAGTAAACACATTAAAAAAAAAGCAAAAAGAGATTGGTGCAATTAATCATATTAATACATCATATGTATTCATATAATACAGTTCAATATATAAAAATATTATCATTTCATGCATTATAAAATTATAAATAAGACATTTTACTTTTTTTGGTATTAAGTCTTTAAAACCTGGTGTAATTTATACCTACAGCACACCTTAATTTGGTATTACCTACATTTCAAGTGTTCAACAGTCACATGTGCTATGGGACAGCATAACACCAATCCACAATTAACAAGTGGAAGCACTTGTTGAGGGTCCACTGAAAGTGATGCCCTTTGTCTTGTTTTGGGTCACTAATGTCACAATTTTTCTTAGTACTTGAGTCTGAGATGGCCCTGGTAGCCATCTCGCCTGTTGCATCTGTCCTGGCCTATAGGATTTCTTACATAGGTTGATAGGATGGCATAATCCATTGCCCCAGTGGTCTGGTGGAGGACTGAAGGCAGATCAATGACCAAAGGGAGGCTTGGGTTTTTGGTACTGGCAGCCAAGGGAAGAGATGGGCCCACAGAAACAGCTCCACTAAGTGGGAGCTACATTTCAGCCTAGATGTAGGGGAAAAGTCTGACTTGAGCTCTCTATTCTGACCACATGTGCCAGGATGGTGACTGGTGAAATGGGATGAAATATGGAGTCCCATTTTACAGATGGGATCAATTACTTAAACCCAGCATGAAAGACGCAGAGCCAGGATTCGGACCCAGGGAGTTCAGCTCCAGAATCTGTGTTTTTTTCCTATAATATTTATTGGAGGACAGTTGATTTACAATGCTGTGTTAGTTTCAGGTGTACAGCAAAGTGAATCAGTTACACATATACATATATCAGAATCTGTGTTCTTTTTTTTTTTTTTTTTTAGAGTCTGTGTTCTTAATCTATTATAAAAGCACTCTGTTGCTTTTAGAGGCCCATGATTTTATTGACTCATAATAAAAATTAAGTTGCAATATTCATACTTATGGCTATCATTTACAGAGCAGTTACCACGTACCAGACACTGTGTATTTCATGTATCGCTCATTTAAGTCTCATAATAACACTTTGAAGTGGCTATTGTTGACCCCGCTTTACAGATGAGAAAATCAATGTTCAGAAAGATCAAGTGAGTTGCCGGAGGTCTGAGAGTCACTAAGTTGCTGAGCTTTGTTTGCGACCAAGGTTTGCAGGGCTTCAAAGTCTGTGTCTCTCCTCAGAAGGTGAACGTAATTATATTCCAAACCAGCTTTGATGGGGGGCGCACCGTGTGTCAGGCCTGAGGTTGATGTGCTTTACACGTTTAGCCTCAGTTCAGCCTAACCACAACCCTATGGCGTAGCGTCAGTTTTTCTATTTTACCGATGAAGGAGGAGGGCTTAGAGAAGGTAAGTGATTAGAGGAATTGGGTACCAAACTCAGACCTGACTCCAAATCCCATTGATTCGTTCATTCGTCCATCATTTTACTTGTCCCTTTTCCCAATCATATGTTCAGTATTGATTATTTTCCCACTCTGGGCTGGGTACTGTTCTAAAAATGGAGGAGGGGCTGGCAAACACTGGCCAAAGAACTGTTCCCGGCCCTCAGGTGGTTTACATCTTTGCCCTTTCTGCACTGTCTGGGTTGTTTTATGTTATTACTGCCAGATACACTATCAGCTAATCAGGATCTTGCAGAAAGAAAGCTGCAGTGGATGGGGTGGTTCTGTTACAGGGGCTGAGTAATAATCAGTCATCTGGTTTCACATGTGAAGAATCTGGCTGACACTGGAGAATCAACGTAGGATTTCATTTCTTTTTCTCTTAAGTTAAATTCGATTATGATCGACACACTGCACTTTTTCAGTCTGTTCCCAGAGAACTTTATCAATTGATTTGTGGTTGTTCAGCTGTGGAACTGAGGCCTCCTGTTTCTTCTTGTTTTCTTTTCTTATGAAAAGAAAAAAAAATTTTATGCATCTCTCCCTGTAGCTCAGTGAGAGACAACTGATTTCATAATCTGGGTGCAAGAAGGAGGTGTTCTTGGCTGTTTGGCGATCTTGGAGTAGATGGCAAGGTCTTCAGTAGCTTTCTGCAATGCTGTTGTAAATCACAGGTTAAAAACATTCCTTACAACCTGCTCTGAATTCCAATCGATCCAGCCTAAACCTTTCATTACAAATAGCACAAACATTTCCAAACAAGTCCATAATAATATAAGAAAATTAATAACTTCTCAAAATAAATTAATAGTAATAATGTTACTAGAAGTAGCTGCTATTGATTCAGTGTTTACTATAAGCCAAGCACTGTTCTAAGAACTTTACATACCTTATTCTACTTTCTTCACCAAGAATTTGTGAGGTAGGTCTTATATATAGGTTTTTAGGAAAGAATCACCTAGTAGTTCACTCTACAGTCTTTGGAATCTGGTAGCCCTGGGTTCAAATCTCAACTCTTTCTAAGTAGCTCTGGGACCCTTTAAGCCTCAGTTTTCCAATCTGTAAAAAGGGGCAATAATAACATATATTTTCATAGGGTTTTTGCTAAGGATAAATGAGTTAATTCAATAAAATGCTTTGCTCAGTGCTTAACACAGAGTAAGCCCTCAATGAATTTACACACACAAACACATATATAGGCAAATTCTATACATAATAATTAAATATATAACAGTATAGAAAAGTGTATTAGTGGGTTTTGATGGTCAAATTAGGTGGTTCATTCATTCATTCAACAAATCTCTAGTAAGAACCAATTAGATGCCAGGTCTTAGGGATACAGTAGTTAATAAAAACAGACATGGCCTCAGTATTCATCCTGTTGGAGGAGAATAACTGACTCACATAACCACAGAAGAATGTGTAATTGCAAATGGTGATAATGGCTTTGCAGGAAAGGGACTTGGTGTTTTTAAAACAAACAAAAAATGCGTGTGGGTCACTGGCCAGTCTAGAGGGACGGGGAAAGCTGCACAGATCTGGTTGTATCCAGAATTCTTTTAGGTTTGTCCCTTGGGTGGCTCTCAAAGCAGACTCATGTTGAATAATAAACACACTACAAAATGACTTATCTGGAAGGCCTATGAATTTTTGTGTAGAGGGAGCTTTGGGCTTCTCTTTACTACCTGCTTAATCTATGCCCAAGAAGGATGCATGTTGACATTGGTCAGGACCAAGAGGGAAGTTTGAGTGGGAGGCGGGGAAGCTTGCTTATTGGGAATTTTGGTGGCCCACATGTCTGCTGAGGCTATCAGCTTTCTGCACTTGCTTACCTGTAATTCTCTCCCTCTAAGAAAGCTAAGCAATAAACAGAGTGAGACCCAGGGGTAAAAAGATCTAGGATGGATCTGCTTATATATCTAAATGTTGGCAGAAGAGTATTCCTGCCTTTCCGGACCCTTGTACTCTACAAGTTTGTAAAGCCTAGGAAAACAACCAGGGATGCTACTGTTTCCAGGTGAGTTGCTAGCTTATGTAGAAAATGACACTCTTTCCAAATCGTTGGATACAGGTTTTGACACCTCTACCAGTAAGTACAGAAACAAGTAAGATGCCCAAGTCTTAGACCAGAGGCGAGGCAACTGCTGAAACCAGTTTAGATGTCTTAAAAATAATTGGGAAAAATCATATTTGTAGAGTTAGTCAAGGATAGGTCTGGAGATTTAGAGATGCTTATTGAGCATCTTATCAACCTTTTTAATTTTTATGTATTATTTAGCATTTCTAAAATACATTTGGGCCTGCCATTGAAGCAACTAGATGAAAATACTAAGGTTTAAGCAATTAACCAGCTTTGTCCACTTAACGTGAAACATCTGGGCATAGTAAACATATCTGGAAAACACCACATGTCAGGCGGCATATAGATGAAACATCTGGAGGAAATGTAGTATATAGGAGACGCGGTGGGAGGCTTGAAGTCAAAAGCAGCCCGATTTGAACTTCATCACTCACATGTACCTTGGACTACAATGTTCTTTCAATGTGTGAACAGATAGATAGGTAGACAGATAGATATGACTTGGGAGTCACATATATGTGATAGCACAAACACACTTTTAAAAAAACAGATGACACACAACTACTTTTTTTCCTCCATAAAATGGCAAACAGTAGAGACATGGATAGTTAAAATATCAGGCAATCCAAAGTAATTTCTTAAACTGTCTAAAAATTTAAGTTGCCCCACCGCCAACCTATATTTAAGAATGGATACGTTTTATAGGAAATCATTTCAAGTAAGCTACACTGAGAAATTGTGACTCTGAAAATGCTAGCAGACCTTTTAGGGGCCACCTTCTGAAACAAGTCAGCTCCTTTTTGAACCCTGCTCTGTGCTCTCTTGCTATCACCTTCCCTGAAACTGAAAAAAAAAATGCTTCTCTGGAATTACATAATATTAGAGTGGGAAGGAACTGCTGAAGAGATAAATCCAGGCTGTCAAATACTCCTTTGAAAACATAATCCTATTATTAACTTACTATTCTACACTTACTGAGATATCTCCAGATAGGACATGGAAGAATTGCTATGCACGGCTGGAAATAATACACAGACTTAGAAATTCTCTGGGCTTCAGTGTTGACATCTGTAACATGGAATGGGAGTGCCTACCTTACAGGATTGGTGTGAGGATTAAAATTAAATACAAATGTTAATCATGGAGACTGGAGTATTTTCACTGTTGCATTTATGAAGGTGGTAAAGGTGATGTAACCTTCAATAGACATGGCCTGATTATGTCATGGTCAGTGATATTTGACAATGAATTCAGCTGTAATGATTTGCTTTTCCCCCCCTCCCCACTCTGTATTCTGATGTTCTTTCAAAAATACATTCACTCTGCTGAGGTTAAATTCATATGGCCAAAACTTTGTATTTTCTTAATACAGTCTAAAGTTCGAGTCAGTGGTTCTTTGTGGATAGAGCTTCAAACCTATTTGGCAACGACCAGGAGTGTCCCTGTCTGTGTGCGTGTGCGTGTGTGTGAATATATCATCCGGTTACAATACATGATAGAAAAGAACTGGGATAATTGTGTTAAGACACGAAAGGCCATTTGAAGAAGAAGTTCTGCCTGGGCTACGTTGGTCACTGCTACATTCTCAGAAGGCACACAGTATGTGCTATTTAAATTCTGTTCATATATTGACCTCATTCACTGGAATGTAAGTTCCTTGGGGATGGAACAGTCTTAGCCACCTGTGTCCCTGTGCCTAGCCAAACGTCTGGCGTGACTTCTCATCTATAGCCACTGAATGCAAGAAGAAAGGGAAGAGACTTCACATTTGGCAGTCACCCAGAGTGGAAATCATTTGGATTTCAAAAATCTCACGTTTTGTAAATTATTTCAAAGATATAAGAAACTCCTAACACTGGCTGCCTATAAAAAATTACATGACTGGAAGAAAGGGATGGAAGAAGGGTTTGGGGGGTTTGTTTTTATTATTTTTCTTTATATCTATCCCCCCGTATACCCTTTCAAATAACTGGATTTGAAAACCTGAGTATAATTTTAGAGTAGGCATATTTTACTGGATTTGACCTTCGGCAATTGTGAGAAACTTTTCTGTTTAGGGGAATGATTATGATTATATTTCACACTTCCCTCCCACCGACATTTTTTTTTTTTTTTTGCAAGTGAGCAAGCGGTGTTAGCACAGTTAGGTTCATGAAAAGAACTGTTATTTTTCAAGCATTGCTTCTGCCTTCCTAGAATTGAAGACCCATTATTCTGTCATATATCAACCCATCTGTCAGCCTGCAACAGATGGTTAAGACGAAGAACTTCTAAAATACCAACGAGGAAATTATCCTGCACTTCACCATCCACAGCTTAAATTCAGCCTGACTTAAGAAAATTCCTTCGCCACTTCCCCGCTCACCATACAAAGTGAAAACGAGGGAAAATACTACATTTGAATTACAAATTAGAAGCCATTTCCCGAGAGGATGGTTATTGGATTCATCGATGCTGGCTTCACTCTGCCAGTTGGGGAGAAGACAGACCCGGGTTCGAGCCTCATTTATGCTGGTTCTCAGCTGCGTAGCCTTTGGTAGTTTATTTGACCTTGTGGGTCCTTATTTCCTCAACTGAAATAGTAGACAGTTAATGGCCTGTCTTAGAGAGTTACTGTGGGAATGAAAAAAGAATGGCTAATCTGTGGGACAATATCTTGCACAACTAGGTACCCAATAAATGATAGGTATTATTATTTTCATGATCAGTTCTTCCTTCTGTTCTTAGCCTATTTCTCATAAGTCTATTCCAGATGGAAGATTCTGTGTCTCTGGCAGGCAAGATTTGAGCAGGTGCCTAAGGACAGAAGGAAGGCAAACATGAAAAAGTGACAAGGTGTGGATGAATCTGAGTGTGTGTCTGTCTGTAATGTGTGCTGCGTGCATAGTGTAACTCGTGGAAACACGGTGTTGTTGTTTGGTGTGTGTTTGAGGTGAATGAACAGGGAGATGCGTGGAATTGAAATGTCATTGCCTTCTGCAGGAATCCGTTTTTTGTAAGCCTGAGGGGACCAGGGACTTCTGCCCAAACACTCCCCCAAAGAGTCATCATATGTTTTCCTGGTTTTCGTTTTCAGTCTGGATGAAATAAATATTTGTGATTTATACCCTGTCGAGGCATAAATATTAATGGAATCATAACTTATGTTTCTTGCTTTATTTAGCTGATTCCACTTATTTTTGTCAGTTCTATCATATTCCCAACATATAACTGTTAGAATGTAATGCTCACAGTTTTTTTGCAGTGGGAGTTTTGGGGAGGATAGCTTCCTTTTCCCCAGTGCTATTCTTTTCTAAGCGCCAATGTGTGTGATAAGAGAGAATGGCAGGCCTGAAAGCTCTGAGAAGCAAGGTGTGTCCAAGAGCTGCGCTTCTCCACTTTAGGTGCCACGGATCACCTGGGTATCTTGTTGAGATGTGGATTCTGATTCTGGTTCAGTAGGTCTGGAGTAGGTCTGAGAGTTTGTACTTCTAACAAGCTTCCAAGTGATGCCAGGGCTGCTGATCCAGGGACAAACTTTGAGAAGCAGCGTCCTAGCCTATGTGGAAACTTCCTCCCTAAAAGTGACCCAGTCCACACCAGAATCCACTGCTCACCACTCCTGCTCTCAAGGGCTTTCCCGCTATTTGCACACATTGCCACCCTGCCTCACTTTCATATAGGTAGGTCTCATTTTCCCACTTCAATTTTAAGATAACTTTCTTCTTATTTTCTCTCTTCCAGCATTTATTGAGTAATTTCTATCCACCAGGCACTGTGCTGAGTGTTAACCTCATTTAATTCTCAGTGATAAGGTAGGTACTATTATTACCATCAATTAACAACTGAGAATATAGAGGTACAGTGAGTTGAAATAAATTGCCCAAGGTCACCCACCAAGCAAGTGGTAGGCCCAGGACATATACACAGTTTGACTCCAGAGCCTGGGCCCTCAACCCTTATGGCTTTGCTAAGATTATGTCTTATTGAAACTGTGTCAAATATATTTTTATACCTACTGCCACACCTAGTCCAGTATTATTTTTAATAGATATAAGCAGAGAGAGTAAAAATCTGTTATACAAATAAAGAAGAAACATGTATGCTCTTTTTTCCTTTTTTTCCTTTTTGCTTCCCAAACTGATGGCTTAATGAAACCTGTGGAGCTGAGTATCAGGGGGTTAGGACTAACATTATCATACGAAAGTCCAATAATAGGCACTTAGCTAAAAACTGCATATTATTAGAATCTGGTCTCGAGAAGTTATGCTATGTGGACACAATTTGACCTATGGTATATTAAAATCTGCTATAATGAGATCTCATTATATGCCATATTGTGTCCTGTTGATGAGAGGAAGAAATGAGCTGTTAAAAAAGTGAAGGTTCTACATAAGATATTCTTAGTCACACAGAGGACCCTGATTCCACACAGATTTGCAGAAATTAGCTGAAGATGTAATAATCTCACACCAGTTTGCAGAGCTGTCCCTGCTAAGTGCCGCTCATAATATTCTGTTTTTAAAGAGAAAAAATCTTTTCCACTATTACAAAAATGAAGCCAAAGAGAAAGTGGGTTTTTATTTTGGAGCACAAAGAAAGCTGCACCCTGTTCTGGAAGTAACTATATAACACGCTGGTTCCAGATTTCAGGAATCACCCTCATTCCATTTATGCACCGTGGCAAACAGTATTGAAACTAGCGGAAAACACCTGGGAAATAAACATTTTGCAAGTACCTTGTTTTGATGATTTGGAGAGAATCTGAAAGCTAAATTATGGTACCTGTTAAAGTAACTGTGTGTAGCTTAAGGTAAAAAGAAATCCACATTTGCAATAATAATAACCTTTTAAAATGTGTTGGAAATATGAGTTGAATCATGCACAATTAGAGATGGGGTCTAAGGTTTTTTTGTAATGAGAAAAATCACCAAGAGTGGAAATAATCTTTGATAAACCTTTCAAGTCTCCCACATTGAGGGCTGTCCTAGCTGTTGTGTATGCATAAGGTTGTGGGCTTGTGTTTGGAGGCCATGTATGAAACATACGGAGCTCTGAGCTCTGGAATTGCTTCCATTCAGGGAGATGCTCCCACTGAGATGGACCATGTTGCTGTGTTGATGCTTTTTGGTTGGATGGAAGACCAAGTGCCTACAGGGTGGAAATGTTTTATGTTTCTATATATCTTTCTTATATGTGGGCACATGTTTTGTTAGTTTTTGCCTTTTTTTGTTTTTGAATTGATCATTGAATGATCATATGTCAGATGCACATACAGTGCACTCTGCTATGTTGTGGGCTTGGAATGGCCATCAGGTCTTTTTGTTTGTTTGTTTGGTTTTGTTTTAGTGACAACTCCCTGCCCCTACCTTACCCAAAGGTTTCAAAACAATGGTTCCCAACCTAGGGCTCCCTTGAAGCACTTTGTGAAGTGTCAATTTGGAACTGAGACTGGATGAGTCTTGTTTCTGGTTTAGTATGTAGCTTTTCTGACCATATTCAGGACAGTGGTAGAAACACACCCCTTGGAGGTCACTTCTTTACCATTTTCCCATCTCCTTAGTTTTCATTCTTTAGAGGGTCAGGAGGGCATAGGGATTAATTGCTATAGTTTTAAAGTCAGTGCTGGATTCTTCATGGCTGATTCACCGTGTGACTTTAGCCAAGATCCCTGAACCCTCTCAACCTCAGTTTTCCCATCTGTAAAATGGTGGGACAATACCTACCTCTGAAAACTTTTGTGAGGATTAACTGAGATGTCACACACGAAGCACTCATTACAGGATGCCTGACTTTCATTAACTACTCAACAAATATTGACTGTTAGCATTATTCCTTCCAGGTGAACTAGACGCAGGGCAGAATTGTTTTACGAGGAGACATACTTGTCAAGAATGAGTTCCCAGAGCAGATCATTGGTGGCAGAGGTGCAGCCTTTCTGGAAGTGAGACTGTGGATGCTGGATGCCAACCCACTTGACTAGAATGAGAGCCACCCATTGGCTTTCAGGGCCAGAGACTGGCTGAGTGGTAACTAAATCTAACTAGTTTTGACATCACTTTAATGAAAAGACTGACATTGGCTTCGGCTTCTTGGATGCTCAGCAGCAGCTGCCCAGCTGAATTCCTCCCTCTGAGGCACCTGTACTGCACTGTGCACCTGGCTTTTGTGGGTATTTCTTTCTACTTATTCTGAGAGCGACACTGCCTTTTAACTCTCCACAAGGCCATGCCTGATTTAGGATTTGTATTGCTATAAGCAAAGAACAGTTATTAAAGTATTTTTCTGAGTCACAGTTTCAGTTGCCCCAAAGCACTTAATTCCATGAATTTGGGGAAAAAATGCAATCTTTCCCACACATACTGTTGTGTTTGCTAAACCACCTGCGTTTTATCAGTACACATATTTTCCACAAGCAAGGCAAACTTTCTCACAACGGTGAGTCTGTCCTAAAGAGGTTTTGATTAACTTTGCTCATAAAAAAGTAGTGAAATAGAGAGCTTTCTTTTTCTAGCATTCACCAACTTCTTCGTTTCTAAATACAAAATGGATGCAAAGGCTAATTTCACCTCAGATATTTGAGAGCACCTACCTCCATTGGGTCATATAATAGCTGTTTATGGATTTAATGAATGGGAAGACCTTGCAAATGAAAATTCCTAATTCGTTTTTCATAATTTTAAATGGAACAGTCCTCTAATCCACCCCACCCCTGCCATGCTTGGCATTCAAAACTAAAGAGAAATACCACAGTGTTCTTCCTTAAAATGATAGACAGCAAGTATTCTGTTTGTTTTTGTAGCTTAATACGAGGAACTAACCTCTAAAAGAATTTGAAATTACTTATTCGCTTCAAGTGAGAACTAGAAAAATTATCTAGATAATCCAGGACAACTAAAAAAAACCCAAAAGAAACAAAAAAATCAGTAAACATCATTGATCATTCATTTACTTTTCTACCGTGTGTCACGTGGGCTCCTAGACCCTAGAAATATAGGAGCGGACAAAAGCAGACAAAAATCCCTGCCTTGTAGAGTGTACTTTCTTGTGGAGCAGACAAAGAACAAGGTAAATAAGTGAAGTATGTAGTGGTTTGAATAGTGGTGAGTGTTATGGAGAAAAAATAATGCAGGGAAGAAGGAAAGGAAGGGCTGTGATAGGGAGATGGATGCTGAAATTCTAGCTGGGGTGGCCAGGGAAACCTTATTAAGAAGGGAGGTTTTGAGTAAAGACCTGTAGAAAATAAGGGAACCAGCCACGTGGACATCTGGGTAGAACTTTTCAGGCAGAGAGAAAAGCAGGCACCAAGGGCTCCAAGATGGGAGAGAGCCTGGTGGGTTTATCAATCTAGAAAAATGGAAGCTTGGAGTAATTCACTTTAAATGAACAGTGGTTCTTTACCTTGTTAGGGTCAGAGACCCTTTATAAGGATGTGATAACAAATGTACATGTATTGCTCCAGGGAAATCGGATCTGGTGAAGAATGAGGAGGGGAAGTAGGAGATTGTGGTCACATTGTCAAAAAGAAGTGACAGGGCTTCCCTGGTGGCACAGTGGTTGAGAGTCTGCCTGCCGATTCAGGGGACACGGGTTCGTGCCCCGGTCCGGGAGGATCCCGCATGCCACAGAGCGGCTGGGCCCATGAGCCATGGCCGCTGAGCCTGCGCATCCGGAGCCTGTGCTTCGCAACGTGAGAGGCCACAACAGGGAGAGGCCTGCGTACAGGAAAGAAAAAAAAAGAAGTGACAGTAGTCTGAATTAGGGAAGTGTCAGCTGGATTCAAGCAAAAGATAATGAGATAGATTTAACGGAGTTTAGTGAGGGATTTGATTTAGAGGTGGAGAGAAGGTGTCATAGTAAGTATCCAGGTTTCTGGCCAGGAAGATGGGAAGTCCATTTACTGGGTACCCAACTCTGAGAATCTATGATTCCAGCATATTTCACAATAGCAAATTCTACCAGCTCAGTATGTTGGCTTGGTAGACCTGCCCTGCTGAACTCAGTAAGTTTTGGGGTACGGGCAGGTCAGGCTCTTGGATGGTCATTTAATCAAGACACAGGTTTGGGATCTGTTTACCCCATTAAAATTACATGAAAAAAAGTACTACCGGGCTTCCCTGGTGGCGCAGTGGTTGAGAGTCCGCCTGCCGATGCAGGGGACGTGGGTTCGTGCCCCGGTCTGGGAGGATCCCACATGCCGCGGAGCAGCTGGGCCTGTGAGCCATGGCCGCTGAGCCTGCGCATCCGGAGCCTGTGCTCCGCAATGGGAGAGGCCACAACATTGAGAGGCCCGTGTGCCGCAAAAAAAAAAAAAAAAAAAAAAAAAAAAAAAGTACTACCATATTTCTAAATGTTCTCTTTGAATAGGGATGATTCAGGAAAACCTCTCATTTATTCATTTTAAAATCTTTTAGATGGGAGGCCTTCTGATGGTCAGTTCTATTACCTTAAGTTCTTAAGAGTTCTCTTTGAGAGCCCTTTTCTTGTTTATCCCTAAAATATGGGAGTTTGTAAGGTCACAACTTCCCTTTTCACTCCCCTCTCTCCACACTCTCATCCACAGTCATGACCTCCTCTGAATTTCAGATCCGCATCCCCTTTCTTTGCTACTAGCCGCATATGGATGTCCTACACTCCTTCAATTTAATTTGTTGGAAAAAGAAGCCCGTCTCTTTCCTGAACCTACTTCTCCATCTGCAGGTATCAGCTTGGGTGAAGGCAAAGTCTCCTGTCACACGGGGAAGCCTTCTTAATCTCCTTCCTATCCCTGCCTTCCTGTGGGATAGTGTCGGGTGGTGACTGCCAGCCCAGGCCCTGGATCAGACAGATGTGGTTTCACTCCTGGCTCAGCCATTCACCAGCCATATTACTGACCCTGGACCTCTCTTGAAATGGGGATTAAAACATTTAGCTCACAGGGTTTCTGTGAGCTTTAAACGAGTCATGCATGGGAAGCCCTTGGTTTCCCGCCTGGTGCTCAAGAAAAGTTGCTCAAGAAAGAGAAGATGTTATGTTTCAGCTCTTACTGCTTCCTCTTTACACTATTGCAATTGTCTGCTCTTCAGCCCCCCGTCTCTAGTACCAGCATGTTATTTAATTGTTAATATAAACTTTTAAAAAACACAGGTTTGCTAATACGCTTCTCTGGCTGAAAACTTCCAATTGCATAGATAAGTGCATTAGAATTCATCGTGCCTTGGGAGTATTTTTTGGGGGGGCAGGGGAGGAAGAAGGGTCAGAGATCTTTTATAGAATGTAAATCTATGCTCCATAATTAGGCTCATCCCACCTCTAATAACCTCAGGTCGTTCTAATTCCCCACTTTTAAATACACTCACACATACACACTCCTTTCTGCTCTCTTCTGTCTGGCCCCTCACTCCACTTCTCTCCTCACAGAGGATGCTTACCACCATATTTACCCATGGAAGCCAACCTATGTTCCCCTCTTTGACCTCTGCTCCTCAAAAAAAACTTCCCAAGTTTTTCCAGTTGAAATCAATCCCTTGTTCGTTCTTTCTTCCTCATTGCTTTTCCCTCATTTGCTTTCCCCTTATTATAGCCCTTGGCAGAGTGAATCAAAGAACTCTAAAGCTAGGACTCTATATTTCAGCTTTCTCAGAACCTAGCACAATGTTTTGCACATAACGATTTCCCAATAACTGTTTGTTGAATTCAATTAGAATGATTTCAGTTTCTGAGAGCTAAATGTAAACATCCAGACAGCATTTAAGCATTGCGTTTCCCCAGCCACCTGCTGCTCCCTGGTTCACAGTTTACCTTACAACTGAGTGTGAGAATCCTATTTGCATAGCCATTTGTCTTACACATTGCCAACAGGCCCGGATTTACCCAGTCTTTGCATCACTACACCTTATGTTTAGTTCTCCCCACCAGTGAGCCTTTTGGGTGAGATTTGCCACCTGACAGTTTAGACCAGAGATTAAAAACCAGTTCATCCAGTTTGACTCTCTAAAAAACGGTATTGATTAGGGGCAGAGTGGATGTGCAAACGGGTCCCGGGTTTCTGAGGCACACCTCTGTCCTGGTCAATATGTTTACTGATGATTGGGAAGAAGACTTAGCTAACATGTTTTCTATGCATGGGATACTGTGGTCTGGCCTGACATACTGTTAAGCAGAATGATAGCACAGTTTTAAGAAAATCAGGTGCTTTTCAAAACCTGGAAAGTCATTCCAACTGAGAATTCCCTTCCTAACTCTGGGTGAGAGAAATGGCCAAGAACTTTCCAAAATTAGCACCGATTCCCTTATCTTTATGCAAATTACCATCTGGTGTTTGTTTCACGTACTCACAGAAAGCCAACTGGAATAGAGTATATCAACTACCAGCAACATTTTATTCTGAAAGGTCCACCTGATATCAAACTGATGTACAAAGTTGTGAAATCTCTAAATCTATACAAGGGTGATGGCCTCTGTTGATTTTGTGTCAAGGAGAATCTTTTTAATCTAGTGTAGGAAGAGGCAGTGCATTACAGGCTCAGTTGGGGATTTCTCTAATGCAGTAGTGTGTCAGATGGACTACAGAGTAAAGGAAGTCATTTTACCTAAAGTTAAAGATAGTAACTTTATTGTCCCTAATATTTACCCAGATATTATGACACTCTGGATCATAATAAAGTAGGTGTTTATTTTCACAATCACTGTCCTAAAAATTATAAACAATTGGTTCTTATTGAAAAAGAGTTTAGTACAAAAGCAACATAAGAAGTTAACTTGAAGCCTTCTTTCAAAGCCTAGGCTTCGAGAAGTCACAAACCAAACTCGTCATTTACCTTTACTCTTTAGCAAGTTTCTACATAAGATCTTCCTGACCCCCCAACAAAGAATGCCTGTGGCTGAAGATAATTTTACCTACCCAGAAAGCAGGAGGCCCAGACCTTCTGTCAGGTTTCCATGGGCTTGATGATTCAATTTCCTTTGAGTAAACTGACCACAGAGTCTGTTTGAACATTGTCTCTTCTCTAAAGCTTTTCCCCCGCAATCCTAGCCAAGGTTAACCTTGCCCTTCTGTCAGAAACCCCAACTGTAGCTTGGAGCCGTGAAAACCACATCTGGGAAAGGTTACTTTTTAAATTTTATTTATTTATTTATTTTGCGGTATGCGGGCCTCTCACTGCTGCGGCCTCTCCCGTTGCGGAGCACAGGCTCTGGACGTGCAGGCTCAGCGGCCATGGCTCACGGGCCCAGCCGCTCCGCGGCATGTGGGATCTTCCTGGACCGGGGCACGAACCCATGTCCCCTGCATCGGCAGGCAGACTCCCAACCACTGCGCCACCAGGGAAGCCCAGGTTACTTTAAAAAAAAAAAAAAAATTTATTTTATATTGGAGTATAGTTGATTTACAGTGTTGTGTTAGTTTCAGGTGTAGAGCAAAGTGATTCAGTTATACATATACATACATCTTGTTCAGTTCCTTTTCCCATATAGGTTATTACAAACTACTGAGTAGAGTTCCCTGTGCTGTACAGTAGGTCCTTGTTGATTATCTATTTTATATTTAGTAGTGTGTATCTGCTAATCCCAACCTCCTAAATTATCCCTCCTCCACACCGGGAAAGGTTACTTTTATTTACAATCTCTAACTGGTTCCCATGCAGGGAGGACCCCTCGGTGACTGAGCAAGGCTAATGGGTTTGGGGATGCAAGCTGAGAGAGAGCTGCATGTTTGTGATAAAAAAGAGGAGCAGGGGCATCATGAAAGAAGCACCCTCTGGAAGGCTGGAGAGGCTGGTGGGGGGAAGTTCAAGAAGCGGAAGAGACAGGTGCTGGCCTCAGAGCACCTGCCAGAGGGTTGGCATGAAATGGGGGCCTGGGATGAAGACCCAGCCTCTGACAAAGTTTTACTTATTTATTGACATTAACTTTTTGTTGTGTGACATGCAGTGTAAACTTCTCCAGCAACTCATGCCGTCTTCCATAGTCGAATCCCTCACGAATCCCTCATGTGTGTGGTGGTGGATTCTGTGAAGCATCAGCGCCAGCTTCCTGCTGGGTTCAGTAATGTGTGGGCTGTAGAAGGGTTTCACCTGTCGCCCTGCCTCAGATATTTGAAAGTGCTCACTTCCATTCTCAAAAGTGTATCTGTTTGGAGGATAACTTACAAGGTCACACAAAATAGCTCTCTTATCTGACCATACTCTGAAGACCAGACACATTTTATCCCCGAACTGCCTGTTTACTGATCTCCATTTCTGAGATCATGGGCTCTCTCAGGGATAGGATACTGTCTTCATTAATTCATTCAACACTATGTATGGAGTTCTGGATTACATGTGTCAGGTACTGGGACACAATGAAAGATAAGTGGTTTCTGCACTCAAAAATCTTACAGTATGATGAGGGAGACTGATATATCTGACATATAACCAAACAATTACAAACCAGACAGAGCTCACCACAGGGCTCCTCTACCTCGGCACCACTGACATTTTGGACCAGATAATTCTTTATTGTATTAGGGTGTCCTGTGCACCCTAGGATGTCTACAGCATCCTGGGCCTCTACCACTAGATGCCAGTAGCACGCCCTCCAGTAGTGACAACCAAGAACGTCTCCAAACATTACTGGATTTCATACTCCCTTTAGTCCCCCCACCCCCAGGCCCCACCATTGAGAACAACTCATTCCATTAAGGTTAGTCCCGAGGCATCCTGGGAGGAGCACCTAGCTCAGACTTGAGCACAGTCTTATTAATTCTTCATGTTGAACACCTAGTCAACCCTCAGTAAGTACTTGATAAGTGAATGGAATGCATAATAGCATACTACCCTTCAGGAGTCTTAGAATGAAGTCTAGTAAGTTAGGGGGGTGTTTAAGTATGAGGCCTCAGGCAGGATTTGGCCAACGAATTTCACTCTGAATCATCGGCACCAACATTGTTCCCAGAAACACCCTATGTTGCCCCAGAGGGACTGGATGCCTAAATGTCACAGTGCAGATTTTCTAGCAGTTATTTTTCTGTTAATAAATACTGTCAAGCACTTGGGCAAATATTAGCTGCATTAAATGCTAACTAGTCATTATAAAGCCACATAAATATTTTAGATTTCATCAGCCACAGCACGGAAAGAAAAGAACCCAGATTCTAAGAGGGAAAAAGAAAAAAAGCCCTGACATTCAACTAATGGCTTTACCTACTGATGCAACCCACCTGGTAGCTTGAGACCTAGTGCATCTTGGAAGTAAATGTTCTTTGCAAAATACAGCTAAATCTGTCCCAACTTTGGTTGAGGCATTTGTCCCCAAGTCAGATATTGTTTCGATGTAAATGAGGACAAAAAAAATTCACAATACAACCCACATATTCCTTTCACACAGCCTCTGCCCTGAACCAGACTGACATGAGGAATGGGACAGCAGGACTGACTGGCAAGACAAGCTTGATCCACATGTTGGCCTATCCTCATGGATTTGGACGTGCTGAACAATAACGGAGCTTTCCAGAACAAGCTATGTGACTCTGGGCAAGTGACAACTTCTCTGGGTAAGACAGAGGGTGTAGAAAGCAGTGATTTCAAAGCTGCTCACAGCACTCAAGATTTATAGTTTTACATCCTTAAAGATTAATGGAATTGAGGGGTTCACAGTATTAATTTTGATTTTGGGGGTGGGGAAGAAATGTCAAACAAAAGCCAGCCTGCCAATAGTCCTGACATCCCTCCTTAATAATGTAATGTCAAAACTACAATAAAGTATCACCTCACACTGGTCAGAATGGCCATCACCAAAAAGTCTACAAACAATAAATGTGGGAGAGGGCATGGAGAAAAGGGAACCCTCCTACACTGTTGGTGGGAATGTAAATTGGTACAACCACTATGGAGAACAGTATGGATGTTCCTTAAAAAACTAAACATAGAAGTACCATATGATCCAGCAATCCCACTCCTGGGCATATATCCAGAGAAAACCATACTTTGAAAAATACATGCGCCTCAATGTTCATTGCAGCACTATTTACAAGAGCCAAGACATGGAAACAACCTAAATGTCCATTGACAGAGGCACGGATAAAGAAGATGTGGTACATACTGGCCAACCCTATAATATATATATATGTATATATATACACACACACACACACATATATACATACATACATACATACACACAATGGAGTATTACTCACTCATAAAAAAGAAAGAAATAATGCCATTTGCACTAACATGGATGGAGTGAGGTGAGGTAAGTCAGACAGCGAAAGACAAATATCACATGATATCACTTATATGTAGAATCTAAAAAAATGATACAAATGAACTTATTTACAAAACAGAAACAGACTCACAGACTTCGAAAACAAATTTATGGTAACCAAAGGGGAAACGTGGTGGGGGGAGGGATAAATTAGGAGTTTGGGATTAACATATAGACACTACTATACATAAAATAGATAATCAACAAGGACCTACTGCATAGCACAGGGAACTCTACTCAGTATTGTGTAATAACCTATATGGGAAAAGAATCTGGGAACGAATGGATATATGTATATGTGTAACTAAATCACTTTGCTGTACATCTGAAACTAACACAATATTGTAAATCAACTCTACTCCAATATAAAATAAAAATTAAATTAAAAAAAATAGTGTGATGTGACCATCTGATGAAACCTCACAGAACAGAGTTCTGAGGTTGGCAGCCACAGAGAATGAATGCGCGTGATGGCTTGCTTAGTCTGAGCTAGCTCCCAGCTGTCCTCTAGCTGGTATGGAGTTGACCATTATGGCACCCATGGACCGGAACATGATCCAGCTGGTAGCCCTGGGCTTTAGGTTATTAAATCTCTGGGAATTCTCTGAAACCTCTTCTTTCTCCCAAGATAAATATTCCCAGCGACTGCACGGAGACCCACTGATGTTATTTAGAAGTTGCGATTAATAGTATTTCCCCCCTGGAGGAATTAGTTGTCCCCCTAATCGCCAAATCATCATTTCTTTGCTGACTCCCCAGAGATTCATTTTATTTGTAGCACTGTCAAAGCACACACAAAACTGAGCAGAAGAGCTGCTTCTTTGTTTTAATGTTGCTGCTAAGCTTAAAAAAAAGAATCTTCTCCCTCCTTTAATTCCTTCAGGAAACATCTCATTCTCAGTATTTATTAAAAATGGGGAAGCAGCCCTAGGAGGCTTTTGGAGGTCTAAGTTCATAAGGTGAATATGCATAAAGGCAGCAGAATATCAAATTTTTATAATTACACCTTTTCATGCACACAGTTCCTGGAGTGAAATTGGCTTTGATTTAGGCTGATTTAATATAGCCTTTCTAATTTAAATCTATCCCTTCACTTCTACTTAGCTGTTCTAGATGGGAAAAATGGGTTCCTATTTCTCACTTTAGCAAACCAATAAGAATTCTGTATGTCTAAACAAGAGTGCTGGGATAGCATTTAATATCTGACCTCTTCCCCTAATTCAAGAGCTACGGGGAAGGAAAGTATTTCTGTTTTGGAGAGATAAACTATTAAATGAGAGGGCAAACGAGGATGGAGAGAGACAGGCTTAGGTGACGGTGCCTCGCATAATGCTTTACTCAGAGTCAGCAGGCACTAATCTTTGTTGCAAGAACAATGCCTAAGACAGGAGCAAAGTCTGAATAATCTCAGAGCAATGAGGCAGTTAAGAGCACATACAAAGAATACATAGTTAGAAATGGAATTTTGATGGAAAGGAAGGCCTGTTAGAGTAATTTGGTTCAGTAGGTAGAAAAAAAACCAACTGGAAAGACTTTGAGTTGAATTACAATGGAAAAACCCATCTGTTCTGCTAACCCAGCACCTATGGTAGCATGGAGAACTCTCACATAGATGTATGATTGCCTTAAACAGACAGACAAGTGGATGTAGGGGTCGGAATTCTAGTTAAAGGACCACATACACACACGTTGGAGCTTGGAGTTCATTCTATTAATAAGCGCTTAGTGAATTCCTGCTTTGACCCAGTTAGTGCTGGTTCTTCAGCGATAACAAACCCAGTCCTACCTTCGAGAAGCTCTTTTTCCAGCATAGGAAACTGACACACAAGCAGACAACTGAAAATGTGGCACTGTCCTGGGATCAGAGATGTGGACAGGGTCACCCTGCCCAGCCAGGAAAATTTTTTCTTCCAGGGAATTTCACTTGTTTCAAAGAAACAAGTTGACTTAATTTCCACTCACCCCAGCAATCCATTCATATATATTCTGTCATCAAATTACTTTATATCAGCAAGAGTATAAAGTCTTGGTGAATTAGCTTTTTTTATTAGGCATGATAGAAAAGATGTTTCTTTTATTTTACAAGCACTTGGCAAAGAGCTGAATTTTGAAGATAGAATATTACCAGATCTCGACTTCTTTGTGGAGAAAATTCATATCTGAGTCTTTAAGGGAATCGCTCTTACTCAAGAGTAATTCTTTAGTTTTCTGATTACACATTTCCCAAATAATCTCTCCCAAGCACAAAGCAGGTAGGCGTCAGTAACCAGTGGCTGAAAGGATGCTTCAGAAGTTTATAAATCTGAATTTGTCTCGATGAAGTACAATTATAAATACCTCTTTTAAATGAACAGTATGAATTAAGGCCAAATTTCACATTTCAGAGAGGAACAAAGATGACAGGGATGCTAATGTACTATATTTTGATTCCATCTCCCCCTTACAAAATGCCTAATCAGAACAAAGTACACGACAGAGATACCTTAAGATACCTTGGTTGGGCAGACTCCTTGTACATTGTAGCATGCTTGCTGCAGGCGGAATCTGAGAAGAGCTAGGGCCCAACATTTTGAAACGGCAAGCTCAGTTTCTTCTGAGCTGAGGGACTGTCTTCATAACAATGATGCTTATTTCGATTTCTGGGATTCTGTTGCTTGAGTGCCAATGGATACCTCCAATATCTAGAGACCCAGATCTTGACAGTGCATATTCTATATTTCTGGCAGTTCTTCCTGTGTCTCTCTTGGAATACACATTGGCTGTGTGCAGCCAGTGCTAACCACAGTTCCTGGCATACAATAGGAACTCTCAACAAATACGTGTTGAAGGAATGCACACAACGGACCCTATCCTTGATGACCAGCTGGGAAGGTCATTCGTTTCACTTTCATACTGACTCTAGGGAACTATAGCTGTGTTAGAAATAGCCCTTGCCCTTCAGATATTTGATGTTTAGTCATGGAATCCGACAAAACAACATCTAACTCAAGTACAAAGCAGTACTTGTACAAAGAAAGATTTCCACACAGAGGTATGGAAGTTTGAGGAGGGAGAACTCAGATATCTTCTGGAGGAAGGATGTGGACGATGAGGAAATACTGCAGGGAGCAGATAGCGTTTGAGCTGGGTCTTTGAGGATGAGTCAGATTTTGATAGGCTGAGAAGGGGAGGAGATGAGAACCTTCCAGGTGGCAAGTGCTCAGTAATTATGCAGAAGTAGGCCTGTAAACAGCATGTTTAGGGAATGGTGAGTCATCCAGTTTGGTGAAAACTTGGGATATAGGGAATGGTAGGACATGGCTTTGAAGAGTAGGTGAAGGGTCATGGCTTAGGAGGGCCCTGAAGGCTGGAGTGAGGAGAGGTGAGCCAGAGATGGACCATGGCATAAACGCAGCTGTGTTTGGACTGATGGCTGGAAGAATGCAAGACAGGAGGTGGGGGACTTCATTGAGAGTCTCCACAAATATGACCTAACACGAATCAATTCTCTCCTTTCCAGAGCCCCTCCCCCTGCCCGTTCCCTATAAACTTTGCCAATCCTCCAGGCCTGGGGGTTTCATAAAGCTCAGAATGGGGTTTTCAGCAGCCAGACCTTCTAATCAGGGACACGAATCCCATATAGTTTGGTCTTGGTTTTTTCAATCCTGAATCAACAATTTCTAGAACAAGTGAAAAAAAAGGGAAGGAAGGCTGTGGGATATAGCTTAATTGGGGGTTTGAAAGAAGCCACCAGATTTATGCAGAAGCTCATGGGAGGCCGATGGCAGCCGGGCAGGGCTGGACACAGATGCCCTGGTCCTGCTGCGCCCTGGCCATCTGAGGGCTTGCCACACACAGAGCTGCAGGCCTGAGAGACACCCCAGCATGAAACTTGTAAAGCACTTCCTTATTTTAAAAAAGCATCACATGCAACTTCTGTATGTTTGTTTTCTTCTTCTGTTTGTGGCCAGAGGAGGAGTTAATGATCTTGAATTTCACTTACTGAGCCTCAGTGAGAAAGGAGATTGCCAAAGCTATGCAGAGCCCACCTCTGGGGCCAGGTGTACACTGCCATGCAGGTTAATGCCTGTCTTGGGGATTCTCCCTAGTAATTAAAGCCTGAGCTTCTGTATACTTAAACATGGCTTGAATTGAATTTTTGATGTCCCCTTAGTATCCCAAGTTTAAAAGCAAATGTTTCAGTGGAAGCCTCCTTAGAGCAAGTGGTTTTATTTTTTCTCCCTCAGAAGAAAATATTCTCTTTGCAGATCGTTTTTGGAAGAGCTCTTCTCCAACAGTGTAAGACTGAAGGGTCTATGGTAGAATCAAAATCTGGAATCCAATTTTTTCATTCAGATCAGAGGTAATTTGTTAGGGATATATTTTATATGAACTTAAAAAAATAGAAACTTCTATAAAAATCAAGAGAACAATTTCTGAGTTTTTAATCCTAAAGAAATGATTTAAAATACACGTCAAGATTGAAGCACAAGGCTGATCATCACAGCATTGCTGAAGAGAGAGAAAAATTCAAAACCACGCAAAATTCAAAATCCAACAACTAGAAGCTGGTTAAATAGTTCATATTATCTCGTGATAATGGAATATTATGCAGCCATTACAAATGGAAAGAACTAGAGTTAAATAATAATGAATATTGAAGTACTGCCAGAGTTATTCTATCTTATTCTTTCTTGGTCCTATGAATAAATAAACTGTTTTTAAGCATCTACCATGTGCTTAGCATCTAACCATCATATTAGACATTTGTTATTTAATCCTAGCAAATATCTTTTGACGTATGGGTTCTTATAACGTTTTTTATAGAGGAGGCAGAAATTATGTATAGGTCAAGATTATTTCATTTGGCAAGTATGAGAAACCCCAAACTAGCAAGCAGAAAGGGAAACTCAGTAACTTACAAAAATGGAGAGTCGAGAGTGTGTCAAATCCAGGTGCTCATTTTTGTTTTTGGTCAAGTCACTCTGTCTCTCTCTACCTTTCTTTCGCTCCATATCTAGGATCTGCTTATCTCTGCTCAGCTTTATTCTTTTCACAGGTTCCTTCCACATTGTGGGCAGTGTGACCACTATCAACTAAACTCACATCTTCCTAGCCTCACAATTCCAGAGGAAGAACTTCACTCCATAGATAAATCCCAGAGGAGACTCTGACTGCCTGGCTTGAGTCACCTGACCATTTTATGTTATTGGGTGAGGCACCATGACTGATAGTTCAGCGGGACTATATGAGTCTACAAAGGAAGGTGGCAGGCCAAGGGAAATGTCTACTATTATATTATTTCCCCCTACATTCTTGCTCAAGCCATTCCCCTAGTCAAAAAACCCTCCCCTCCATCCAGCTGGTCTCTACTCTTTGTCAAGTCTCACAGACTCCATAAACCTTCTTTGACCACTCAAGCCAATAAATGGCACTTGCTGTTTCCCATTGATTCCTACATGATGTCTCTATCACCAGCACTAGTAAAACACACTTCTCTTGTGCTTTTATCATGATGTGTCTTCGTCCTGCCTCACTGACTTGACTGTCAGTTGCAGCACAGTGAGGGTTTGTATATTTCATGCCACTGCAGGCCCCGTATGTCTTGCACATAGGGGATGCTGAATAGGCTGACATTCTTAGATTTCATTTTCATACTTCCAGATAAGAATGGGGTGGCAGCGGAGTACCATGATGAAGAGTGTGTCTCTGAAGCCTCACTCTCTGTGCATCACAGTACAAGTTACTTAACCTCTGTAAATCTGATCCAGCATCTGTAAAATGGGCACAATAATACCCACCTTAAAGATGTTTGGAGAATTAAATGAGGTAACTACTGTCTAATTTAATTTCTGGCTTGTGGAAAGTGCTCGAGAGTAAATGGCAGCTCAAACAGTGGCATTTTAGCCTTCTTTTCCTTAGCCTCAACTGCAATTTTTCTAAGTTCTTTTTCCATTGTAATAATTTCCTTTTTTTTTTTTTTTTTTGGTCTTGTAATTTCTAGGTTGTCAATATCTACACACTTTTCTGCCTACAGGGGTGGCTAGTCAGTTTGGTAGTGGGCCCACAAAGCTATAAATAAAAGTCACTGCAATTCAGGCTTAGGTGTTCTTGAGGCAGTATATGAATCAATTAGATCTTTCTTAGACATTTCAGAATAACTTAGAGACAGATTCCAAGTTGCAGGTCTCAGATAACTAGGTGTTTGAGTGAAGGGGAGATCACAGCTTGGCCAAGCTCTCAGGTATTTTCAATTAACCATGTCCCTCATAAGGAATCCAAGCCAGTTTTACCTTGAGTCACATTCTCTTCTGTTCCCTGGGCAAGGTGTGAAGCTCTCCCTTGCATGGCTCTGTGGCTTTGATTAGAGTCCTGCTAATAAGCAATGGAAATGAAGATGCCCAGCTGGGAGAAAGAGCTGCAAAAAAATCCAAGCTCTGGACTTTGTGCCAATTATTTGAAAGTTTAATGAACCGTGGGTATTAGCGCAAGACATTACTGAACTGCTGAAAGCCCCAGTGAATCCAAGCTGCATGTGTGAGTGTCTGCTTGTTCTGGAATCAAAGAAATAAACTTAGCAAAGAGTAAGGATATTTTTGCCATCATGGGGGCGGGGTGAGGTGGGCGATACTTCATCACTTTCAAAATATGATAGGAGGAGGGTAAAAGTCTGAATCTAGTTTCTCAGTTGGATGCCCCCAAACAATCACATGTTCCAAGTTTCTACCTGTTACACCACTTTGCTCTTCACACTCTGCTATTTTCAGACTTGCCAACTGACAAGGGATTCAAGCTCCTGTTCTCTGGAGCCTGGCTTATTTAATGGAACTGTGTTCTTGCCCCTCTTTCCCTAAAATATGAGATCTGAGTGCCAGGATGGGGGTGGGAGAGCTGAAGGGAGGGGAACTGAGTTATGGGGACAGAGTGACCCCATCTTAGGGCTGACGGCATCTGTCTCTAAAGACAACAGCTTATACTGAATTTGGAAGCTCTAAAAAACAACAAAAATAATATATGAGTGTTTGATGTCAACAGTGCAACAAGAAGCCTTCCAAAGCATTTCTCAAGACGAGAGTCAGTGAAGTTAGTATTTATCCACTTTGTTTTTCAGCCAATCAGTCCACTGAAATGTAATAAACTCTAGCTGCATGGACAGCGCAGTATGGACGCCAGACTACATGATGGAAAATAATGGCTTGCATTCATGAGCACTTGCTCCTGTTCTAATTGCTTTGTGTGCAATAACTCATTTAATCTGATCGACGACTTTACAGGTTGGGAACCATTGTTATCTCTATTTCACAGGTGAAGAAACACAAGTACAGAGAGGTTCTATAACCCGTCCAAAGCCACACAGGTGACAGACAGTGGTGCTGAGATTTGGACACAAGCAGTATGGGTACAGAGCCTGAATTCTTAACCAC
The DNA here is from genome assembly GCF_059928025.1 of Delphinapterus leucas. Lineage (NCBI taxonomy): Eukaryota > Metazoa > Chordata > Mammalia > Artiodactyla > Monodontidae > Delphinapterus > Delphinapterus leucas. Next base: position 78,762,749 of record NC_143138.1, on the reverse strand, counting down.
TGGTATACCCTACTGTCTTCCCATGACAGATTTAGCCTTCAAGGGTAATAGGAATAAAGCAGGGAACTTGAGGCCAGCAGCTAGGTCTTACTCTGCAGTGTGTCCTTGGTGCCTAGCACAGGGCCTGGGACCCAGCAGGACTTAGACAGCCTTGATCATTACTCTTGAATCCAAGGAAGAGCTTTGTCTTGTAATCAAAAAGGAAACACATTTGGGGCTTTGCCAAATTTCCACTAGGTTCTGGTTTTTCTAATTGAATGATGAGTTCCCTGGAATGAGAGGAAATCTGACAAAAATGGATGGAGTCTGGACAAACACTCTCTGCTAGCCCTCTGAAGGCACTGGCTCCAACACAGGACAGGAAGAGCTCTGGGCCCCTGAAGAATCACACTAATTCTATAAGCAGTTCACTGCTTTTATTAAGGCTACCGGACTACAGCTCATCTCTTTGTTTAACTAGTTAATTGGAGAAATGTGGTACCAAATACGGTGGGGATTAACGCTCCTCTAAACTGTAATTAAGAATCTGCTAATCATACGAAAGCTGGAAAAGAGCTGAGGATGTAAAATCTAATCAAACGTGTAGACGTTGTGCTGTGGGAACATTTAAAGTGGATCAATTTATTTGCCTTCATCTGTGGTGCCGATTCTGGAACGATGTATTTGTTGACGCAAAATATATAGTAGTTTAGATTAACAGTTCATGGTAAGGTTAGGTCCATGCCCTTTTTTTTTTTTTTAACATCTTTATTGGAGTATAATTGCTTTACAATGGTGTGCTAGTTCCTGCTGTATAACAAAGTGAATTAGCTATACATATACATATATCCCCATAACCCCTCCCTCTTGCGTCTCCCTCCCACCCTCCCTATCCCACCCCTCTAGGTGGTCACAAAGCACCGAGCTGATCTCCCTGTGCTATGCGGCTGCTTCCCACTAGCTATCTATTTTACGTTTGGTAGTGTATATATGTCCACGCCACTCTCTCACAGCTTACCCTTCCCCCTCCCCGTGTCCTCAGTTCCATTCTCTACATCTGCGTCTTTATTCCTGTTCTGCCCCTAGGTTCTTCAGAAACTTTTTTTTTTTAGATTCCATATATATGTGTTAGCATACGGTATTTGTTTTTCTCTTTCTGACTTACTTCACTCTGTATGACAGACTCTAGGTCCATCCACCTCACTACAAAAAACTCAATTTCGTTTCTTTTTAGGTCCATGCCCCCCTTTTGTACTGCCAACACTTCTTGGTTCAAAGAGTGAGGAAGTGGAAACTACAGACACACACACACACGCACGCACACACACACACCCCACAAGCCAGAATGTCAGATTCTGACAGGTGTGCCTACCCCTAACAAGATACACATTTGGGAGGCTTCAAATGATGGTATTCTTTTTTTGCACCAAATACATTATACTTGGGGCAGAATTTCAAAATAATCTCCTCCGTTTAATCTCCTCCGTTTATCCTCTCATCATCCACTACGTGCTGTGAAGTTGTCTTTACTATTAGCCCAGCCCACCTGGGGAGGGAGTGCCTTGGCTTCCGGGTGGAGGTTCACTTCCTCCTCCAGGTAGGTCACCAAAGTCCATCTACATAACCTCTAGCAGGTCATTTGTAGGAGACTCATAATTACTAAATAATTTTCCTCATCAGGCTGGATGCTTTTTCACCCATATACACACATTGCTTGGCCTGTTGAAGATACAATTTAAGTGAAATACACTTAGACATGAAGTATAACTAACATGATGAGAGAAGAGAGAAGAGAGAGGGAAGAAAGAGAAGAAAAGAGGGAAAAAGGGTGAGGAAAGGGAGGAGAGAGAAGAGGAGAGGCTATTCAGCAATTTCTGAATAGCTCAGAGGCTGCAATTCTGATTTCCATCTCTAATGACAGCCAAGAAAGATGCAGTTGAGAGTAGGAACACGCATGGGATTCTCTGAGCATCCAGCTCTGTGCCTGCCTCCTATTCTCCTCTCCGTGATGGCCTCGGCCCCTACTTGTCAATGGGGAGCCTTATTTTGTTAGGGGGTTAAAAATCCACCTTCCAATCACCTCATAGAGCGGGGTTCCAGAAACAGAAAGGTTAACTGGAAGGCTCAACCTAGCAATTGCGATCTTAGAAGTAGTCCTGAGTCAAGCTTGATCGTGTGGGACTTGGCAGCGGGTGGGGGGGGGGGCGAGGGAAGAAAGTGCCTGGGATAAGGGGACTGGAGGAGAGTAGGATTATGAGGGCTGCAGGCAATTAAAGGAAGGTGCCTGCAATTCCTCTTTAGGGGGCTAAGGTACTACCTAGTAATGGGCAGGAGAAAAATTAACATGAGGATAACAAGAGGGCTACAATTAAATACCATTAATCCATCACTGGCTGGTGTGCCTCTCCCTGTGCAAAGCTCTTTGTAGGCATTAACTCTTCCTTTTCTTACAGCAGCCTTGTGACATGTGTATTATTATTAGCTTCATTCTATAGATAAAGTCGTAGGCTTCCAACTGTTAAATAACAGGTCATACAGGGGGATTAAAATCCAGGACCCCAAAGTTTAGCCACTACCCTCAAGGCCACTGGCCTAAGAGTCTGAGTCCTTGTTCTGCCATTAACTTCTTTGACCACAGGCAAGGTCCCTAATCTCCCAGGGATTCATTTTCCCATGCCTGGTGCTTGATAAAGAGGAGTCACAGTGAATCTGTAGAACGAGGCTGATTGTAATCGCTCCACGTCTCTCTCAGGATTGTTTTGAGGCTGGATGGGGAATATGAAAATATTAGGAATGCATCGGGCATAAAACAAATGTGAGCCATGGTACCACCGCACGACCGCAATGGTTGTAAACACTTCTAGTCCCATAAACTGCCTCTGGTCAACCTGATCTCCTTTATGGGAAAAGGAGAGCTTCAACAACACAGCCCCTTCCTTTCCCACAAAATCTTAAAGTGAATATTGATTCTACTTGACATTTAGAGTAGTTACTTTAAACCAAATCTCTCCTGAGAAGGATTCACCAAAATGTGGGATGGTGTTTATTAGATACTCATTCTGAGAGCACTTTGTCAGCTCTGTAAGATATGTTTTTAAACTACTTTACATTAATATTAAAAAAAAACACCCTAAAGCCTCACATCGTCACTATTTGACATGAGATCTGAAAATGGTTCAGAACATCCTGTCTCAGAAATCTAGGCAGGAGATTTGGCTTTAAAACTGTACTCTAAGGAACATGACAGAATGATATAACCAGAGGTGACATTTCAATTCCACAATCATGAACCATTCAGGTGGCCAATTCTGCTTTCTGAGAAAGATATTTATTCATCTGTACAAGAAGGCACTCACTGTGGTGACGTACAGTAGCTGGCTGAGTTTTTGGCCTGATTTTCTCACTATTGTGTCATTCAGCAACATTAACAATTACGTTACTTCTAAAGACATGCAGATTCTCATTTTCACTTAAAGGTGGGCAATCTTGTCAAGCATATTCAGTAGAGAAAGATACCTTAAAAAATAGCCATTGATAATAGCCATTGGCTCCAGTCTGCCTGAAATTGCTCACGACTGCTTACAAATACATAGTAATCAGTCCTGGTAATCTCTGATTTATAACAGCCATTGATCTTGGGCATGTTTAAAGCCTGTTTTCTATCACTGACATCCTTTATGTGCAACAGAGATAAACAGAAGAAACCCTCTAGTTATCCTAGCATCATAGATTCAAGGCAGCCATTCTATGACTCCAAATGGATTCTGAAGGCAAATTTTAAAAAACCCTCTATGACAGTCAAAGAAGCAGAGAAGTCTAAGGGTTCTAGGGTTTGGTTTCTCTATATCCTGAGCAAGAAAATAACAGGAGCTGTCCAGGTGTATAAACCAATTTGTCCTACCCACCTATGCCCCTCCAAATTTGTAGCACATTGCCTATCAGGATTTTGGACCCTCTTGCATGGTAGTTATGAATTTGGGCCCTGGATTTGGAGAGACCTGGGTTCAAACTCTACCCTCTGACTATTAGTAATGTGACCTGGGAGAGTTAATTGGGTAACTTCAAGCCTCCCTTTCCTCACCTATAAAAGTGTATAACAATACAAGCTACAGTTGTTGTGAGTATTAAATCAACTCTACACAGAGTAAGAAACTCTATCAATACCAGCCGGTATTATTGTTGTTACTATTATCAACACCATCACCATCCTCATCACTTTCCTCCACACTGATCTTATCTGTGCATGATGTATCCTGTCATGTCCTAGAGGATTATAGAGAATCCCGAACTACAGAATAAAGGGAAAAAAAATCCCTAAACAAACAAAGCAACAATAACAAAAGAATAGTTAGTGACAGGAACAGAGAGAACAAGTAATGATCAGTAGCCATCTTTCTGAATAAATAGGCTTGGCTTTAAAAAAGTACAATTACTGTTAGTTTAGTATTTGAAGGTTTTCTTAGGTAGGAACCACATTCTTGAGATCTTGCTCACACTGTGGACTGGCCTTAACCTACTAACTCACAGTTAAGGGTGGGTACCATAGCCCACCCCTCCCTCCCCAGTCACGGCCCCACTGTGGTGGGATTAGAACTGGAAAGGCTTGTCATTTGCAGGTGCAATGGCGTCATACTGATCCTCTACATTCATTCTGTCTCTGTGACTCTTAGGATTCGGGCTCGCTTTTAAATTAACTTTTATCTGCTAAGTAATGAGCACATCAGTTTTTTAATATCACTGAAGTCTCACCTAGGAGCCTTTCCCTTTTTATTACTAGAATTAACTCCCCGCTCCTCCCCTTCTTCCACGATGTAATAAAACAAAACCTACCCAGTGTAGTAAACAATTCAGGATTTCATTATATCCTGCTTGATGGGAAAGACTATTTACACAGAGATGAAATAGCATGGCCTCACAAGATTACTTCTTATGAGGAGAAAGTAGTTTTATATAACAAAATAGAGCTTTTCCCACTTTATAGGCAAACTAACTGAGTCAGTTTCTTCTCTCTGGAAGTCAGAGTATTTCCTCAGACTTTAGAATTCTGTGAGAGTGTCTGCATGTATCCAGGAATGGATGCACACATGTCAGTTTTAGAGTATACATACACACACACACACACACACACACACACACACACACATATCTCAACCTCTTTGATGTATCTATCTACACGTCATGCGAGGGTTAACCCCAAGGTAGGTGACACTGTTAAAGATCTTTTAAAATCATTAAGACCAGTAGCTCCAATTTGGGAGGGAAAATAAAAAAAAGCCATCTGTCCAAAGGTTCAAGTTCTGCTGATTGACTCTTCTTTTTCCACAATAACATACTGAAGTGCTATAAAACAGATCTTTCCCCAGTCCCTTCAAACTTAATCATGACGTTTTACAAATAAGGGTTTCTCCCAGCTACCCTTCAAAACATGTTGATTTTAAGTTTCTGGTCTCTATAATATATAGATTAGACTAGAGATCTGTAAAATTTATTTCACTCACGTACTCCCTAAAAGAATTTGTAAAAACTGTGTGCCTATTCGTATAAAGTTGACATATAATTTTGTTTTTATTAAAAGTCTAAACAGTTGCAAGAGTGTAATGTTGGGCATAAGTATTGATATTTAAAAATATATCCCATTGTATCAATTTTTAGATGAATTCAATGGAATTGTTATTTGATACTCTCTATTACCCATTTAAAAATTATTAAACAAATTCCTCATTAACAGTCAGAAACTTTACATGTTCTTTTTGTTCTCCTTGAACTTGTATTTCCATTATACTTCCCCCACCGAATCATAGCCTCATACAACATTTTTTTATACTGGAAAGCATTTTATCGATCACCCTGTTACATTTCTTTGCAACAAAAATATGTATATAAATTAAAATTACTCTTTGATTACCCATGACCCTAATGCTTTAAGTATCGAAAATTTTTCTTTTGAGCTGGGTAATCATTAAAAATGTTATTAATGCACAATTGTCCAAAACAACATAAAGACATTATAAATGTTAATAATTATTAAATTTTAAAAGTAAAATTTTTATTAGAAATGTATGGGACTGTTTTTTCTTCAATTAGCTGATGTACTTTTGAGGGAAAAATATTACTTACTTCTAACATGGGACTTGATTCAGCATAAATTCTATTTCCATTTCTCATTGTACAGATGTGTTGAGAAGGTTTGCTCACAGAAATGAGTAGATGAGAATGGATGGGGTTTTGTTATAGTGATGCCATTAATTTCTCTGAATTCCTTCTGAGTAATATGTCCCAGACCACAGAGTTATCTGTCATCAAAAATTACTTTTTAATGATCTATCAGCTGAGATTAGGAATTTCTATTTTATTGAAAGGAAAAAATTGGAAACCTCCTTAGATGCAAAAGGATACACTACCCAGGCATTTGAATAACTCACTTTTGTCAATACCAACACCGATATATCAAATGGTCCTTTTTTTTAGTGTCTCCAAGGCTTCGCAACCTAGCAATATCCCGTGTGTGGGGATGGAAAAGAAGGATGATTTTATTTTATAAAAGGGGAATAGGTGATTAAGAAAGAAGCATTAACATATTTTCAGAAGCAGGGCATTCTCAGTAAGATAAGTTTTAGGCAAATGTACATGAGAAAGCTGAAAAATTTTAAATGTATTTCCTTAAAGTTATCCACGCTTATGTACCCCTCTGAGAGTTGTGTTCCCCTATGTGTCTGTGTGTCCCTATTTGGACAGGCTGAGCTAGACTGGTTTCACCCATGTGAGTCCTTGAACCATTGTGTAAGGAAAAGAAAGTGGGGGCGGGTTGGTGGTGGAAAGAGATAAGATAGAGATAGATAGAGAGAGAGAGAGAGAGAGAGAGAGAGAGATTCAGAGACAGAGAACTCCATCTTCAAACTAAACCATTCTATGACCAGTCTATCATATACCAAAGGAATAACACATTTCAATAAGTACAAGTCACACTGTCTAAACAACCAGTGAGAACAAATGGTCGACTAACTCCATAATACTGGCATTATAAATAAATCTGCAGCAAGCCTCACTACTCTTTCCTTGATCTCATGAGATTTCCAAGCATTTATTGCAGAGGAGTTTCTAGCAACTCTTACAATACTTCTCCAGCGCAGGGGCACAAAAGAATGACAGGCATCATGTTTTCATTTTAGATCTAAGAGATTTGGATGAAAAAGAATGTGATTGCCTTTCAAATACATGCCCTGAGGGCTCAGGTAACTCCAAAGCCTTTAAGCACTGGAAAAAAGAAATTAGAAAGGACGGAAAAAGTTATTTCATAAAGCAAACCACTTACTATGAGTGGACCCCGGTTGTTTTCTCGATACTTGTTCTGGAAGAAAATGTAAACGACAGTGGCGGCCAAGGAGTAGAGGAAGGCAAAGACAGCCACGGTGACGAAGAACTCTGCCGAAGATGAGGAGTCGCCAATCAGGGCCACCTTCTGCCGTTCCTTCCCCTCACAGGTGGGCACCTCAAACGTCACCTGGTGTAACCTAAAGTACCAGAGATACCAGAGAGGAGAATCGTTAAAATGCTCTGGAGAGAAAACTCGATGCCGTAAGTGAGATATGATTTGAGACCTTCATGGCATGCCTCTGTGACAAATTCATTAGAGAAATTACAGAGACTGTAGCTGGACTCGTGGAAGCAGATACTGCAGTTAAACATCATTCCGTTAGGTTTCACAGTAGCTAGTCACTTTAGAGAGCGGGGAGGAGGGAAGCGGAAAGTGATCCTGAAATGATGATGGGTTAGACTATGACATCCTCCCCCTTAAGTTCTCCAGTGGTTTCTCATTATACTTGGACTCACACCCTAACTCCTAAGCGTGACCCACCAGGTCCTGGCTTACGGTCTTTTTACTGACTGTTCCCTTTTCCTCAATCACTCTGTCTCCTGACATTGCCCATGGCTGGTTCCTTTGTGGCATTCAGGTGACAGCTCAAAATGTCATCTCCTGGGAAAGCCTTTTCCTGACTGTTAATCTAAAATAGTTCTTTTCCCTTAGACATTTCTATCACATCTCCCTGTTCAATGTCATTCATAGCGCCCATCACCAACCACACTTCCTTGGTAATGTATTTAATTACTTTTTTTCTGTCTCCACTTGATTTGGGATCTTGACTTTCTTCTTCTCTGTAAATCCTGAATGCCTGACACTTGTTCGACACTCAGTAAACAGGACTTGGATAAGTGAACAAACATTCTTGATTCTGTAAGATGACTGATATGCCCTAGTTTGATTGAACTTTGAGAACTTCTATTTTAGAGAATAAGTTCTATCAGGACAGCATCCAGGCCCAATATATTACTTAATAGAGAAAAATAAGATTTAGGAAGGCAATACATTCTGCTCAATAAATGACACCTAAGGAAGATGTGTTATATCTAGTACATAACTCATGCTGTGAACTGGGTGGTGATCTGTAATTCAATATGGGAGCCAAAATTCTGCTTCTTCAGAAATGACTAAATTATTCCTTGAGTATTAGGGAGGCACTTGGAAATAGACATGAATGGGGCTTAGTGATATCAGTAAAGGAACACCTGGAAAATTATTTACAGAACCAACAATGATGATAAAACCATTGACGAACACGATAAATTCCCAACTTATGCTTAAGAAGTATTTCTCTTACTAAGCAAAACTTGATTCCTTTAAAATATATTTTTTGTGTACATTCTCTTACAATTCGGATAATGACAAAATGATAAAATAGCAATACTAATAGCAGCTAACATACTGGAGCATTTATGTGCTAGATATTGTTTTTTTTTTTTTTTTGGTATGCGGGCCTCTCACTGCTGTGGCCTCTCCCGTTGTGGATCACAGGCTCCGGACACGCAGACTCAGCGGCCATGGCTCACGGGCCCAGCCGCTCCACGGCATGTGGGATCTTCCCGGACCGGGGCACGAACCCGTGTCCCCTGCATCGGCAGGCAGACTCTCAACCACTGTGCCACCAGGGAAGCCCTAGATATTGTGTTTTATATGTATTGTTTCATTTAATGCTCACAGCAGTCCTATGATGTAGGCATTTTATTGCCCCTTCCCCCTTTACACATGAAGAAACAGGCTTAGAAAAGATTAATTTGTGCTAAACCACAAAGCTAGTAAATAGGGCCAGGAACTTTTTAACTTCTACGTTAATCTGTTTCTATTAAATAATGAGGATATTAAAACTAGGATGAGTTTTTTAAAAAGTGGAGCCCACGGACAACTAACATCATAACTATGGGTCTTGTTAAAAATGTATATTCCAGGGTCTGCCCCAGACCTACTGAACTGAAATCTCTAGGGGTGTAGCCTAGCTGACAACCAAAGTAGAAAACTCCAGTCCCCCTAAGTTCCTTATTTCTCAGAAATCTATTCTTTTTCATTTATTGGTTGACTTGAGAAAACTGTTTACATAGTCAGCTTGATTTTGCTTATTTATACTGAAGATCCTCTTGCTTCTTGTCAACCAGAAAAGTGTACAGCTTCAGTAAAATTCAGGAAAATAGAAGCATTCATCATGGTTATGCTGTAGAGACCCTTCCTCCCCTTGCCAGAGATACTAAGATATTTCTCAATAGCTGAGTCTGTGGGAATGCTGAAAAATGAAATAGATTGAAAAGGTAATCATGCCAATTATTCTGATAGAGGTGATTTTCAAATAATGAACCCTTTTTTTTCCTCACTATCTTGTATACCTCATCCACGCAACATGTTTTTTTTAAACATCTTTATTAGAGTATAATTGCTTTACAGTGTTGTGTTAGTTTCTGCTGTATAACAAAGTGAATCAAGTACATGCATACATATATCCCCATAGCCCCTCTGTCTTGTGTCTCCCTCCCACCCTCCCTATCCCACCCCTCTAGGTGGTCGCAAAGCACCGAGCTGATCTCCCTGTGCTATGCGGCTGCTCCTCACTAGCTACCTATTTTACATTTGGTAGTGTATATATGGCAGTGTTATTCTCTCACTTCGTCCCAGCTTACCCTTCTCCCTCCTTGTGTCCTCAAGTCCATTCTCTACATCTGTGTCTTTATTCCTGTCTTGCCCCTAGGTTCATCAGAACCATTTTTTTTTTTTTTTAGATTCCATATATATATGTGTTAGCATACAGAGAAAGTTTTTCTCTCTCTGACTTACTTCACTCTGTATGACAGAGGGAACCCTCTTGCACTGTTGGTGGGAATGTAAATTGATACAGCCACTATGGAGAACATTATGGAGGTTCCTTAAAAAACTAAAAATAGAACTACCATACGACCCAGCAATCCCACTACTGGCTATATACCCTGAGAAAACCATTAATTCAGAAAGAGTCATGTACCAAAATGTTCATTGCAGCACTATTTACAATAGCCAGGACATGGACACAACCTAAATGTCCACTGACAGATGAATGGATAAAGAAGATGGGGCACATTTATACAATGGAATATTACTCAGCCAGAAAAAGAAACACTCAACCTGTATTTTTAACAAGAAGCTGTGTAGTTCACGCAATGTCTAGATTCTGGGGATAACGTAGGGAAGAAAGATAGATGGGCTGGTCCCTGCTCATGTTGAACTTCAAGTTTAGAGGGAAAAGATAGCTCTTCTGAGAGGAGCCCTAGGCTAGTCTGGAGGTGGGGTGGTCAGGGTAAGATTCCCTGTGGAAGTGATTTTTAAGCTGCAGCTTGAAAAGTGAGTAGAAATTGTCCAGATCAAAAGCTGAGAAAAAAGCACAATGAAATACAACTTCACACCTGCTAGGATGGCTACAGTCAAAATGATTATAAAATTGGAATAAGAAGCGTTAGTGAGATTAGACTGGAATAACAAGATAGGATTGGAATAATAAGTTCCAATTAGAAAGCTGGGAACTTTCATACATCGTTGGTGGAAATGTGAACGGTACAGCCACTTTGGAAAAACAGTCTGGCAGTTCTACAGGTGGTTAAACGTAAGAGTTATCACACGGTCTGACAATTCCACTCCTAGATACATATCCAAGAGAAATGATAACATTTGTCTGCACTAAACTTGTACTAGAATGTTCATATCAGCATTATTCATAACAGCCAAAAAGTGGAAACAACCCAAACATCTGTCAGCTGATGAATGGATAAATGAAATGTGGTATAGCCATAGGGTGGAATATTATTGTCAATACGAAGGAATGAAGTACTGATCCAAGTTACAGCATAGATGATCCTTGGAAACATTATGCTAAGTGAAAGAAGCCTGTCACAAAGGACCACACATTGTATGATTCCATGTATAGGAAATGTTCAGAATAGACAAATTTATGGAGACAAAGGGTAGGTTAGTGTTTGCCTAGGGCTGATGGGGGAAGATTGGGGATGATGGCTTAGTGGTACAGGATTTCTTTTTGGGGTAACGAAAACACTTTAGAATTGATGGTGGTGATGGACGCACACTCTGTGAATATATTAAAATCCATCCAATAGTACATTTTAAATGAATGAATTGTATGGTATGTGAATTATATTTCAATAAAGCTGTTAAAAAATAGAGATGAAAGAGCATGTATCAAGATCCTGCAAAGTTAAGGAGCACAGCACATGGGATGAAATATGCCTAGGGATCTGGCATATGGCAGGAAAGGGGATGAGTGACAGAGGATGAGCTGGAAAAGTAGCCAGAGACTCTCACTGCAGGGTCTTGTGGGTCAGGTTATAGACTTGGGACTTTATACCTTTTAAAATTTTTCCTAGTGATGACAACTTTTAGGATTTATTCTCTTAACTTCCATATATAACATATAGTATGTTATATTTATCACGATGTACATTGCATCCCTAGTACTTATTTATCTTATAACTGGGAGTTTATACCTTTTGACTGCCTGCATCCAATTCCCCCTCCCACTACCCCCCAACTCTGGTAACCGCAAATTTGATCTCCCTTTCTATGAACTTATTTGTTAGTTTGTTTTTGATGTATAATTGACCTACAACACTATGTTAGTTCCTGTTGCACAACACAGTGATTTGATATTTCTATACTTTTCAAGATGATCACCACGATAAGTCTAGTTATGATATGACAACACAAAGATATTACATAGTTATTGACTATATTCCCCACACTGTCACTCACTTATTTTGCAGCTGGAAGTTTGTACCTCTTAATCTCCCTCAACTATTTCTCTCCTCCCTCCAGTCTCCTCCCTCTGGCAATCACCTATCTGTTCTCTGTATCTATAACTCTGTTTCTGTTTTGTTATGTTTGATCATTTGTTTTGTTTTTTAGATTCCACATATAAGTGAAATCACACGGTATTTGTCTTTCTCTGTCTGACTTATTCCACTAAGCATAATACCCTTTAGGTTCATCCATGTTGTCGAAAACGGCAAGAGTTCATTCTTTTTTATGGCTAATATTCCACTATATATATATACATATATATATATATATATATATATATATATGTCTTTGTCCTTTCATCTATTAATGGGCACTTAGGTTGCTTCCATATCTTGGCTATTGTAAATAATGATGCAGTGAATACAGCGGTGCATATATCCTTTCTACTTAGTGTTTTTGTTTTCTTTGGATAAATACCTAGGAGTGGATCTTTATCTGAAGACCAAGATTGGAAAGATTTTCTTATAATAAACGACATGTAAAACAAAAATAGCAGGCAGGACCACATCACCTGTGGCAACTATTTAGAAGCACGCACACTTGCTTTCCAGATGTCAGGATCAGCAACGCTTCCAAACGCCAGTTCCCTCAGCTCACACGTACAGACTGGGTCTGCAATTTTTGTGTACTCTGAGAGCAGCAGGAAGGGGGAGAATAAAATAAGTTTTTTCTATGCAGTCAGCTGAATATCAACATTTTCCTCGTTGCTAACTCATCGCATTGATTTACAGTAAATGTTAATGGTGCTTATGGGCACAAGGCAAAAAAAAATAATCACTAACATATTTGCCGTGCTTATTAATACCAGTGATCTATAGCTCGGTATTTAGCTCTCAAGCCACATGGGGTAAAATCAGGACCAAGAGGGAAAACAGAAGTGAAGCTCTATGCTGGTGTCTGTTCCGTGGAAGGGAATAGGGATCGTTTATAAAGGAAGAGCACGTCAGCTCAAAATGGTCTGAGCATAATAATTCATACCACTGAACATTTTGAATGCTATGGGATGGCATCTCTTACTAAATATATTTTACCAGAAAGGTTCTTTTAGGTAACAGTTACATACATATGCATAAATATATATACTTTATTTTGGAGGGAGAGATTTTAGAGTCAGCATGTGTTTAGCAGCTATAATAACTTTGGAAGCAAATAACATTCATTTAGAACCTAAACAAGGGAAAAACTGTTCTGTGCAGACAGAGCGGGTTGGCTGATGGAATCTGGAAACTGACGGGGCCACCTCTGATCTTCTGAAGGACTAGTCAGGCAGCAATCGCTGAGCCTCCAAAAGGATGAAATCCAATTTGTTCATTTCAAATGTATAATTCCCTCCTCAGCTGGCCTGACTCAGTCAAGGGGTAATTGAATTTTGTTGGGTTTCACCGCATTGTGTCAATCCACAAAAAAAACCCTCCATGTGACAGTAGGTTCTTCTTTTTTCTTTTTAAAATTTTACCAACACTTAAACACAGCCTTTTAAGCATTTCACTCCTGCTTCAATTAAACTAAAGGAACTGCTGGGCACCCATAGTTTTTAGTTCTGTTTGTATGGCTTGAAAAAATATTAAGCAAGTTGGTGTTGCTTTATTAATAAAAATATTTATGACAACACCACCACCATTTTTCAACCTCCAGGCATTGTGTTAACTTCTTTACTGGCTCATATCTCAATGCTCATAACAACTATCTTAAGTAGGTACTATCTGTCACCATTATACAGATGAGGAAACTGAGGCTTGAGGTGGGTAGTGAGCTTGCTGGAGGTCATGTGGTAGTGGAGGGCAGAGGTGAATCTGAATGCAAGCAGATTAGGAGGACCTATACTAGTAACTACGGCACATCCCTGCCTCTATGCTTCTATACACTACCAAACGTAAAATAGATAGCTAATGGGAAGCAGCCGCATAGCACAGGGAGATCAGCTCGGTGCTTTGTGACCGCCTGGAGGTGTGGGATAGGGAGGGTGGGAGGGAGGGAGACGCAAGAGGTAAGAGATATGGGGACATATGTATATGTATAACCGATTCACTTTGTTATAAAGCAGAAACTGACACACCATTGTAAAGCAATTATACCCCAATAAAGATGTTTAAAAAAAAAAGTTATAGCATCCTTAGATTTCCAGACAAAGGTTTGTATAAAAATGACTAAGCCAGCTTTCCCATGCCATCTAATCTAATGGTAGACGGATAGTTTACACTGAATAAGATTCTAAACCAATATCCGCTCTGCTTCCACCTCGAAGCACGTGAATTAGGCATCGTACAAGGTACCTAGCAATGATGGAGTTGAATCCCTTTAGGCCGACCAACAGGAAGTCATTAAAAGCTTCCTAGTTTCCAAATTTTGTGCTGGGTTATTCTAACATTTCCTTTAGAAGCAAGTAGAGGGCAAACGAACCTGACTGCTTCACGTACTGAAATTGTGATCATCATAGTGTCCATGGTTCTTTACAGGAGGGGGGTAGAGGCAGCACAAATTCATCTTCAGAGAGCACTGTACCATTAAGGGCATCTGGTAGTAAGACTTTTGAAGTTGTTGACAATATCTTTCACCGGGTGTGGAAGGAAATTGGACTAAAGCTCCTAATAGCACACCTGGGGGTGGTTCAGTGCAAGACAGTAAGGACACATCCCAAGGGTGGTGATCCTACCCAGGAGTTAATGTGGGAAGCATTAGGCTGTTGGGGAGCAAGCTGCTGCCACTGAATTTCTGACGGCCAGGATTCAAGCGGCCGAGGTGGGGACCAGAGGGCAACTGGCCAGTTGCGGTGCTGAGCACGTTTCTCTTCCCCAGATAAATTTCCACAGCCCCTGTTTCAATCCTTTTCGATCCCAGTTGATAAAGACTCTAACCCTCTTGCTCCAGTTCTTTCTCTCTTCCCAGTAGGAAATACTGGCATTTATCTGGTTTTAGATTGACTTTTCCTTTGCTAGTCATGTGTGTGTGTGTGTGTGTGTGTGTGTGTGTGTGTGTATAATAAGTGCATTTGCCTGTGCATTTACACACTCACAGACACCCCTACTCGCTCAGCCTGTATGATTCACAACGTAAATCACTACAAGATCCTGGAAGTTTACACACACTTTCACACACTACATCTCATTTTTCCCCCCCCAGCAACCTTCTCCATTTGAGAGACGAGGAAGCTGGAGCTCAGACATCTTAAAAGGATCATCAAAGATCACCCAGTCGGCACAGAGAAGGTAAACTCCACTATGCTCAGGTCCTTCATTCATACAGGAGGCATTTGTTGAGCCCTGCGTGCCAGGCATCAGAGACGCTAAGATGGGAAGGCAATGAGTTGTGAATGATGCAAGTAGAGATTATGTACAGGACGTTGAAAAGGACAAGTCCCCTCTGACTGTCATTTCCCCTGGTTTTCTTACGGAACCTGAAACATGGCATTTGGCGACACTACTTAGGATAGTGATAGTCAGGACACCTCTACTACCGCTGGGTGCTAATCACCAACTGACAACATTACTGAGCACGTACTAGGCCAGGCACCGTGCCAAAGGTTTTCACGCATTATCTCACTTAAACCTTCAAACTTGATAAAGTGGGTACTATTTCCCTTCTTTTAGCAGTAAGGAAAGTGAGGAACAGAGTGGTAATACAACTTTTTGAAGCAAGGGCCTTGAAAAGAGTCTATCCAACCCCAAAGTTTTTACTCTCAGCCCTCCCACATGAAAAAAATATAATGCTATTCATTGTTTTTATCACTCACATCTTTACTGACTTCCCACACCATGGCTGCCTTTTCTGAGAGACTTCTTATAGTTGGCTCTCTCCCTTAATCTCTCCATTTCTGTTTGTTTCTCAACAGGACAGTGGTCATGGACTGAATGTCTGAATGTATGGGGTCCATGCTCCCCAGGCTCACGGGCAATTTCAAACTGTTTCTGAAGACTCACATGTTGATTAGAGCAAGGTTTTCCTTTATGCCACCAGCACCTCATAAGGCATATTTATATGCTGTGGTCAAAATCTGGGGAGTGTCTCACTTCACAGAGCCTCAGGTACAGGATCTACTTGGAGTGGACAAGGCAGAAGACGGGGACAAGGTGAGGACTGAGAAGAGTCTTGGGAAATATGCTGGTTGCAGTGAGAGCTGAGAGGAGGCTCCAGCAACTGCCCTCAGGTTGCTAAAGTTGGACACAAGTTTGAAGTCCTCATCTTGCAAAGAAGACTGGAGAGACTTTGTCTGAGATACAGGACTCAATGACCGTAAGGTGATAAGGATCCGTTTACCTGGAATGCCTCTGTTGACAAAAGGGGTCATTACTAGGCTCTAGCCAACGTTAAAGAAACAGCAGAAATAGAAGACAATCCAGTTCACAAATATCCTTCTGGAAGCACCTCAGGGATTTTAATGATGCTGTTTGTTCCCATGAAGGTCAGTGGACCTGGAGGTGGTACCTACACCCCTGTCTGCTAGACCTGAGAGCTGACTTCCAGCTCCCTTATTTTCAGGTAAATGGCATTGTCTAGGCAGCCAGAATCGTTTATCCAGATATTTTTGCCCTAACCTTGGTTGAGTCAAAACCAGCTTCATCTCCAAGACTTGCAACAAAAGCACATCAGGTATGCACTAAAAATATTTTACTAGAAGAAGAAATCAAAACTAAGGGAAAGACAAAATGCTGTATGCATTTCTGTTCTTTTTTTTTTTTTTTTTGCGGTACGCGGGCCTCTCACTGTTGTGGCCTCTCCCGTTGCGGAGGCTCAACGGCCATGGCTCACAGGCCCAGCCGCTCCGCGGCATGTGGGATCTTCCCGGACCGGGGCACGAACCCACGTCCCCTGCATCGGCAGGCAGACTCTCAACCACTGCGCCACCAGGGAAGCCCCTGCATTTCTGTTCTTAAACACAAGGGCATTTCTCCCTGGTGTGATTATGTATTAAATGTACTAAAGCTTACTGTTTCCATGGGAGGAACTTTCCATTACTTTTTGTTATCTTCACTCACTGTCAGGGAAGATAGTTGTTCTCTTAGGGAGAGTAATAATAAATATCAGGCAGAGGGAACTGAGCTAGACATCGGAAAATGCAATCAGGATTACTGCAAACACTACTCTTTTCTACACAATTCACTGTGCTTGTTCATATGAGGACAAGGCTGGAAAGTGACCAGCTCTTCCCTCAGTGTGTGCGTGTCATCTCCATGGGCCACAAAGATATTTACCCAATTTACTGAAAGTGCGTTATACTAGAAGGATCTTTTCAAATTTCATCCCTCCTCCCGCAAGTTTGCATTTATATAGATAAACATTTCAAAGTACAAAGGAAGACTCCAAGGTGATAAAACAGGAATGGATCGGTGGAAGCCAGGGAATGGCCTGGAGTAGGACTGAAAGAAGAAGAACTCTATGAAACCCATATAATGACTTGCAAAGAGGCACTGCCATTCTCAGTAAGTTGTGATTTATTAATTTTAGTTTCTTCAAATAGAATTTGAGTCATAGGGAACTCAGACTGCCCCTACATTGTCAAATTAAAATAGATAATGAGGTCATTATCTTATATTTCAGGGAAAATCTTTTTTTTTCCCCTCTTGTTTGCCTTCCCTGGACTGTGGTGCTGTACTCAAGTGAATTATGAAACAAACAAGTCCCAGAGGTTTTTTCTACACTTGGATGTCCAGACAACTGCCTATCTCTGTCCATTTTATTTTGTTAGTATAGAAATGCTTCACGAATAAACAACTTAAAGGGTGTGACTAAAAGATATTTATGGGGGCTTCCCTGGTGGTGCAGTGGTTGAGAGTCTGCCTGCCGATGCAGGGGACACGGGTTCGTGCCCCGGACTGGGAGGATCCCACATGCCGTGGAGCGGCTAGGCCCGTGAGCCATGGCCGCTGAGCCTGCGCGTCTGGAGCCTGTGCTCCGCAACGGGAGAGGCCACAACAGTGAGGCCCGCGTACCGCAAAAAAAAAAAAAAAAAAAAAAGATATTTATGACATTCAGAACACACACAGGTCACATGGGAGAGGGCCACACAAATCTATCTGAGCTGAAGTTTTGTTTAGAATTTAGGTCAAACTGATCTGATTCATTAACAGTCAAAATAGGCTATGTATAAAAATTCAGTCAATACAGAAATGATTAAAGGAGGAAAATGTAAGGTTCCTCATAATTTCATTCAGTATTAACAACTTAAAAAATAGAAATCAAACAGGTTCTTTAATCTGCTGTTTAGTACCTAATAATATGACCAGTAAATACCTTATTTTTAAGGAAGATTTAGCTTATTCTTAACAGTCATATAATATACCTACAGGATATATAAATTATATTGTGTAGAATGTTCTGTATTAGCACACGTTGCACAACGGTTTTCTTAATGATCCCCCAGTGGTGGAAATTTTGATTGTTTCTCATTTGTAACCATTAAAACAATGCCTTGAACGTATATTTTTGGATATCTGTATGATTGCTTTCTTTGGATAAATTTCTAGAAGCAGAGCTGCTGGGGAAAGGAGTATATTAGTCCGGGTTCTCCAGGGACTAATAGGATAGATATTTTAAGGGATTTAAGGAATTACTCACATGACTATGGGGGCTGGCAAGTCTGAAATGCACAGGGCAAGCCAGCAGGCTGGCGATCAGGTAAGAGTTGATGCTACCGACGAGAGTCCAAAAGCCTGGACAACTAGAATTTCTGCGTTGCAGTCCGAAGACACAATTCCTCTTTTCACAAGAAACCTTAAGTTTTGCTCAGCAGACCTTCAACTGATTGGATGGGGCCCACTCACATTATGAGATAATATAATACATTGCATTTATTGTAGTGCTTGCATGCAATGGGCAATTACAGCTACTACTACTCGGTGAACTGCAAACAGTTTCCAATGCTCAAAATTCAAGGTGTTAAGTCTAATTACTAAAGTTGATTTTAAAAATCCAAATGCTTTCAAAAAGCAGAATTCCGAGACCTAGAAATATGACGTGTTCTATTACTATATTGCTCTGTCAAAAAGTCACCCTATCAAGCAGTTATTTGGTCATTTTCTGCTGCTGCCTGCCGTCATTTCATTCTTCACAGAATAATGACCTCGTTGAATGTTCAGGATAGGGAAACTAACAGAACCCTTGCTGGGTAGGAAATTCAATATATCTGCCAGATTATAATAAAATAAGAAGAAATCGTTTATACATATAGAACAAAACGCAATCTCCTTTAAACCACTGAAAAGCTATTGCCCTGTCAAGCGGCTATGGAATTGTAAACTTCCAATTCTTCGGTTGTTAATATTGAATATTACCACAAGTACACAAATGCTTTTTGGGAAAAAAAAAAAAAAAAGCCTGAGGCACAAGGAAACACTGTTCATCTTAGTTAACTAAACATAGTTTGTTCAATATATTTATCAGCTCAGCATGGAAAAAGTGCTCTTCGTTGTTAGCAGATATAACGTCACCCATGTTTCCGATGCTTTGCCAGTGTCAGGGGATTAATCATACTTTTTTCAAGTTGCATCTGAACATGACAGGTAAGAATTCATTTTCTGCACAGTAACCAGAAATCTCTTAGAAACATAAATAGGAGCGTGTCACTCCCCTGCATAAAGCTCTCCTTCAAGCTTCCCCTCCCACTCAGGGCCATATCCAAAGCCCTCATCGTGGCCTACAAGGACCGACATCATCTGGGTCTTGCCCACTTTTTTGCTGTCATCGGGCCCACTTGCCACTTTCTCTTCCTGAACACAACTACCCTCACCCACCGGGGCCTCTGAACTGGCCTCCATGTTGTCCACAGTCAGCTTCATCTCTTCATTCGGGTTTCAGTGCAAATGTCACCACCTCTGAGAGGCCTCCCGTGACCATCCAAAGTGCATGTCCCACCCCTAGTCATTATCTTTCACATTATCCCATTTCATTGCTTAATTTATCTTGTTGTTTGCTCTACTGTCTGTGTGAAATTTCCCTTCTTATTTGTGAAACTGTGTTTTGCCTGTCTCTCCCCCTAGGCACTCTAAGTAGCATGAAAGCAGGGATCCTGTTTATTTTCGCTACCTCTCTGTGACTGAGCACCAGGGCAAATCTGGTTCCCAGTAAAGACCCCATACGTATTTGTTAAATTAAGAAGAAAGGAGGGATGGAGGGAAGGGATGCAGGGAAGAAGAAAGAGTAGAAAGAGAAGGGATAGATCTCATTAAATTCCTAAGAAGAGATATTTGTCTGGAAGCTGACCCTGCTTTTACCTTGCAGAAGAGTAGAAAGAGATGCCTCACCTGTTGTGTCAGAGGAAACCAAGACGCAGAGAGGTGCAGGCGCTGGATCAAAGTCACATACAGCAAGAATCACGACGCAAGCTCTCTGCTCCTAGATCGGGGGACCTTCCACTACGGTGAAATTCCTGCGAGGAAGAAACTCTCTGGTGGCCCAGAGAGGCCACACCTCGAGGCTGGAAGAGCCAGGGGACTAGAAGCCCCAAATGGAAGGCAACCTCGGGGGCCTGGGGGCCTGCTGGAGAAGCCCAACAAAGAGCCCAACCCTCCAGGCCTTCTCAGGCATTCCCCATCGACCCTGAATGTCTGAGCCACACCTGTGCAGCTGGGTGCTGCCTTTGTCCCAGTCTGTCAGGACCAGGCTGCAGGATCACACACTTCCAGCCTATCCCCCACTCATTCATTTATTCATCCAGCCAAATCCTACATGGAAACACTGTGCCAGAGATTACGGATATCAGAGCAAACAATATGGAGATGGTCTCTGCTCTCAGTCTTTGTTCTAAGAAGAGGCAGACAACTGAACAATCCGTTTCAATAAATGGCGATGAGGGGTTTAAGTCCAGGGGTTTACAGGGGCCCTGAGCTAATCTAGGCAACCAGAGAAGGCTTCCTGGGGGAGGTGATGTTTAAGTGAAGCCTGGAGGGTGAGGAGGGTATAGTGGCTAGAGAGCTGGGGAAGGGTGGGCTCCAGGCCTAGAGGTGAGAAAGTGTGTACTTTGAGGTACTGTTTTCTTTTAGAAAATGGAAACAGGATTGCCATAGTCACTTCTATTATTAATGGTGATAATAGTAACAATAACAGCTAGCAGGTATAGATCCCTGCTTTTGTGCCAGCCACTGTACTCTGTGCTTTACATACCATATTTCCTTTACCCTTTACCAGGGACCTGAGAGGTATAATCATTATTATCCCTGTTCTACAGATGAGGAGACTGAGGCCGAGCATAGTCCTAAAAGGAATGAGCTGGCTTCCATCCCCACCCGTTCTAGCCTAATACAACTGGTCTGTCCAGAGAGACTCTTCTTGCACAATGGAGCGTTCTTCACCTTGCCTCTCCCAGGCATATGTTATGCTTTCCAGCAGACAGGATGTCTCCTCAGCTATTCCCAGGGGTTCATCTGAGCCAGTTCCCTATTCACCTGTAGTGGGGAGGAGCTGGGTAAAATTTTCAGAATGGTTGATGCACGAGAAACTAGCTTGTTAAAAATTAATTGGCTGTGGTGGTGGCGGTGTGATGAATTGGGCGATTGGGATTGACATGTATACACTGATGTGTATAAAATGGATGACTAATAAGAACCTGCTGTATAAAAAAATAAATAAAATAAAATTAAAAAAAAAATTAATTGCCTGAAAAAACAATCTGCCAAAGAATCAATTAACCAGAAACTGTCAAGGAGACTTTTACCACAGCCGTTTTGCCGCCATGTTTGAGGTTAAAGATTCTCCTCAACTGGAAGGCTGGCAAAGATGTAGGGGTGTGTGTGTGTGTGTGTGTGTGTGTGTGTGTGTGTGTGTGTGTGTGTGTGTGTGTGTGTGTGTTGGAGTGTGGTACAGGGCTTGGTCCAGTGCAGCTAATACATTGGAAATATTTTAGGAGGGAAAAATCTATCTTTCAGCAAAATGATTATTTGGGGAATTGGCTCAAGGGAAATGGCTTTCTTGCATATTTGGTTCTGGTGGGAATGAACAGACACCCTCAGGGCCACCCCACACCATCCCTGGAAAAGAACTCTTAGGGACTGACTTGGTGCCTTTGAAGCTAGCATCAAGAATGAGACTTTGTCCTTCACACTGCCCAGGCGAAGGCATGAGGTGGCTTCCTCCCATCGCCCATCCTAGTCTACATACATGTTTGTGGTCCCAGGCAGTCCTTTTCTATGTCTTGCTTAATCCCATCCTGCTTATCCAAGCCAGTCTCCTGAACTTCTGTCTCCAAATAACTCACCCCAATTTGGAGCAATCTTCCATGAAAGACCATTGTATAAAATGTCTAGCAAGGATTCTACCAGAAAGACTTTGAATTTTTCAATGAGGCCAGTGATACCAAGCTATTCATTGAAGGGTCCAAAAAGTCTTCAAAAGGAAAACAGTATTTAGTCATTGGAAAGATTTCAAACAAAACAAAACCAAAAATGCTTCTCCTATGTTTTTTTCTTCTTGAGTCACAGAATGCTTAAATGGAAGAGAGCAGAAGCTAAATCCAACTTCTTCCCCTGACAGTTAGAAATCAAGGTCTAAACCATGTGAATATATGCTGCACATAAGTCTTGCAAGTAATTTCATGTTCAATATTTTTATTTAGCTCCCTGGAAATACTTAATGTTTCTGAAAATTGTAGATCACAACTCTTCAAACTGTGGTTCAAAGACCCCTGAGGATATCTGAAACCTTTCCAGGGGGGTCATGAAATCAAAACTATTTTCACAATAATACTAAGATACTATTTGTCATTTTCAATCTCATTCTCTTGCAGGTATACGGTGGAGTTTTCCAGAAGGAAAACTGTTGTGGGATGTAGCCATTGTTCTGATGGCTAATTAAACATGTATTTGCATATTTCTTATATTTTATACATTTCTTAGCTTTGATTTCTAATACGGTAATCTTCTAAATATTCATAGACATATTCTACACAAGTGAACAGTTCTTTGTGGTCTTCAATCATTTTTAAGAATGTAGAGGGGTCTTGGGACTTAATGTTTGAGAAACGCTGCTCTAAATGAAGATTTTTTACTTTCCCCAAAGTTTTCATTTTTCTTATGCCCGTTTTTGATATTCAGGTTACACGGGCATGCACGGCCTGATACTGAGTGCCTATCACGTGCACGTCATCACACTAAACAATCGCTTTTATTGTCATCAGCCAACGAGTGTGTAGAGTATGTATTAGCTCCCTGTCCTTGGCAAATACTGAATAAAGGGCTCTTGTATCGGAACTGTAGATGACACTACCTAGACATCCTTTATCCAGCTGACTGTGCATGCCTCACCTAGAGGGCATACACCTTTATCTCAGATTATGAGATGAAGATTTAGATGATAATAAACATAGAATAAGGACCAGCTCTGTGTACTCTCCAATGAGGATATTTTGCTGAATTCATGCTCCTTATGTTACAGCTCCCTTCCGTCTTCCTCTTCCCCCGTCCTTATCATGCACAGGCTCCTTTCTTTTTCTGCACTTTCCCACTTAAAGTACTACTCAAGTACATTTCCATGATGAAGCCTTTTCTGAGGATTACATGCCTCACTACTTTGCCCATCTTTGCGTTACCTGTGCTTCTGTTTTCTGCACTTAGCCCTTCATGAGTAAAGTGTTGTTTAGACCCCTAGAGCCTGACTACCCACGTTCAAACCTCCACCATTTACTTGCTTTGTCACCTTAGCAAATTTCTCAATTTCTTTGTCTGCAGAGGATGCTAATCCCAGTATCTACTTCTTAGGGTTGCTGCAAGGATTAAATGATATGATACACATAAAAAGCTTATTAGCACTGTGCCTGGTACAGAGTAAGTGCTCACTAAATACTATCATTATATCTGATGGAATGAATAGCTGTGTGCCATGTCGCAGACACAGGTAATGCCCTGTACTGTATTTCCTTGGCCTACCTGAGTGCAGGCAGCTGCTGGAGATGTTGATAAAGCTCCTATCTTACGCTCTCTTCTCTGTCTGAGGGCCTCCCTTGGCCCGAGGAAGCCTGTTCTGCTGCAGGGAAGGGCAGTTGGAAGTGTGTGCGGGGTTAACTCTCTTGAATGCAGCTTGTAAACACTTGGGGATAAAAGTCCCAGCCTCCCTGGCCCCTGGTCTTAGGAGTCTTGGGTGTGTTCCACACAGTTTCTCAGAGGATGCCAGCAGGATTGGGTCCCAGTTGCCCATGGTGGTAACCTGCTCACTAATGCAAATTCTTTTGGCTTTTCTCCCTTCTCTGTCTCAGTTTCTTCACTTTTTTGCTTGTGCCTCTTGGGATCACCTCACATAGGAGCTCCCTGTTCCCAAGTCTTTGTCACAAGGTCTGCCTTGTGGGGAACCCGAATTAAGACAGCTCCCAGCAGTTTCAACTGTTAGAGTCATTTCTCAGGGTACATTTACGTAAGGCAGGGATCTCACCCTTTTTCTTTTAATTGAGATGTAATTGACATATAACCTTGTATTATTTTTAGGTATACAACGTAATGATTTATGTATATATTGCAAAATTATTACCATAATAAGTTTAGTTAACATCCATGACCACATATAGTCACAATTTTTTTTCTTGTGATGAAAGCTTTTATGATCTTAGCAACTTTCAAATACAGAATACGGTATTGTTAACTACAGTCACCATGCTGTACATTATATCCCCAGGACTTATTCATCTTATAGTTGGAAGTTTGCACCTTTTGACTGCCTTCACCCATTTTGCCCATCCCGAACCCCTTGCCTCTGTATGGCTTGACATGTTTTGTGGACCTACACCCAAGAACTCCTTGCTGAGTGACTGATATATTTTGAGAAAATTTTTAGTATTTAGATTCAAGACAAGGAAGTCCTATGAGAGTTCTCATCACAGCTGATGAGCTTAATTTTCTCTTTGTATTCCTGTTAGGTTCAAGTTTGGAATACAAAGTTATGAAAGCTTGACCCCGTTTTGGAAAATTTCACCTAGGAACTGTAAATTGTGAAAATGAGCCATAAACAGCGTATGTTTATAAAAATATCTTCACACTTCGTTCGGTGGATTTTACTTTGTTGAGGAATCGCCCATCTATTGAGTGACTAGTACTAACATACAAAGATGCCAAAACATACACTACAAGCTACAGAGTTGTATATTTTTTTAAGTAATGGAAAACCTTCAAACTATGGAACTGAAGAATAGATGTCCTGGTGTAGAGGTGGAAACAGAAATGGGGAAAAGAGAAAAGGCTTTTGTTTCCTTCTACTAAACAATGGCTGGAATAAGTTAGGAGTCTGGTCAGGTCAGGTTTATTCTTTCCAGTAAAGTAATTAGGCTCATGTTTGGCTTACAGATGACCTGCCATTTTCAGAAATGTTTTGGGAACTGTAGATTATATAAACAATAAATAATGTTTAAAAAAGTGAAAAACAGAAAGAAAGGTATACTAATAGTGTGTAAGATTAGTACTGAAGACTGTATGGGTAAACTATCGCCATGGTAAGTCTGCATAATAAATCATGCCCAACTCAGAGGCTTATAACAACCTCCTGCCTTTGTGTCCCTAGGTTGGCTGGAGTAGCTCTGCTTGGTGTATTCATGTTAATTCTGGTGCTCAGGATGAAGGGGGGCACATCCACCTGGAGGCCTTTTCTTGCTGATGGAAGAGGCACAGGAAGGTAAGCAGCAACACGCCATGCCTGTTAAGGTCTCATCTGGAAAATGACATACCATTCTGCCCACCTTCCATTGGCCAAAGCAAGTCACCTGTCAAACTCAACATCAATGGGTAGGGAAATATAACCTGCCTCTATGTGACCATAGTGACAAAAGGTGGCTTTGCAAAAACTAGTTTGGGGAAGTAGATAAAGAATTGTGACCAATAAGTCTGTCTGCCACGGGGAATAATATTAATGATCACACTGCTTTCTAATGTTCATTATGTCCCAGTCACCCTGTTCTCCTTCAGTTTACCAAACATCTTATCACCTTTACCTTAACTATTCTCTCTGCTTGAAATTATTTCCCCTTACATTTCTTCCACTTCTATAATGTAAACTCCATGAAGGCAATTTTTTGAGGGTCTGTTTTGTTCATGGATGGTGACTTCTCATCTCTCAGATGCCACCAGCTGCTTATATATTGGGATTTGAGTCCAAAAGTCTTATTGATCAAAATTCATTGTATATTCTTAATCCATTTGTCTATGTGATAACTTTGTTCAGATGTTTCAACCCACAATGTGCTTAAGTAGCAGAGCATCGAGATATTGTTTAAGAAGGACAGTGATCTGGATAAAATTTATTCACCAGAGGCTCTATTTCCCACCACAAGAGACTCAAGATTCAAAGCTTAAAATATCTTGGGCTTATTAACAACAAAGACTAAATTCTCCAGTGAAATGTTTTAGGAACCTACAACATAGCTGGTTAATTGTACAAGAGTATTCCATGAAGTAGAAAAAATTACTTGTTCATCCTAGGGAGCTCAGCTTATCCTGAGACATGTAAGGACTGAGTTAGCTTCTCACATTTAGAAGGCAAATATTTATTTACTGGAGCATTGATTTCCACAGGTAATCTGAATTCATCACACAAAAGTATTTAAGGTTTAAGTCCAAGACACTTTCTGAGATCAGACAATATCCTGTTATCATAGAATCCTTCAATGCGGAAACATCAAATTTTCTATCTTTAAGCATTCATTCATTTATTCATCCAGTAAACATTTCTAAGTACCCATTATGTGCCAGACATCGTACCATACCTCAAAACACGAAGACAATGCCTCAAGGAGCTTATACACTAGCGGGAACACAGACACTTAAACAGATAATTACCATGGAATATGATCTTTGCTGGAAAGAAGGCGTGTATAACGTTCACTGGAACGTTCAGATAAATGCAGCTCAAGGTTGAACTAGGGATTCAGGGAGATTTCCTAGTAGAGATGAAATCTAAGCCAACTCATGAAAGAGAAATAGAAAATTTACATGGCAGGAAAGGGGTTAGAATGGGGAAAGGAAAGTGAGAAGAAGTTTGTAGACGAATGGTAAAGTGAGTGGATAGGTATAGAAATGTATGAAAATAGCAAGTCTCGGGAACTACAAGTCACTCCACAAACTTACCATCACACAGGGATGATGACTGACGATGATTTTTAGGGTTAAGCAACAGCTTTATTGAAATATAATTAACCATAATATAATACCACAAAATTCACCCGTTTAAAGTGTGCAATTCAGTGTTTTTTTGTATATTTATAGACTTTAGTACAGTCACAGAGCAACTTACACCACCGTCTAATTTCGGAACATTTTCATCACCCCCAAAGAAGTCTCCTATCCATTAGCAGTCATACTCCATTCTCCCATTCCTTACCCCTGGAAACTACTAATATACTCTGTTTCCATAAATTTGCATATTCTAGATATTTCATATAAATAGCGTCATACAATATGTAGCATTTTGTGACTGGGTTTTTTACTTAGCATAATTTTTTTTTTTTTTTGGCTGTGCCACGCTGCACGCAGGATCTTACTTTCCCGACCAGGGATTGAACCTGTGCCCCCTGCAGTGGAAGCACAGAGTCTTGATCACTGCACTGCCAGGGAAGTCCCACTTAGCATAATGTTTTCAAAGTTCATCCATGTTGTTGAACATTCCTTTTATATTGCTGAATAATATTCCGTTGTATGGATATACCACGTCTTGCTTATCCATTCATTAGCTGATGGACATTTGGGTTGTTTCCACTTTTGGACTGTTAAAAATAATGCTGCTAGGAACATTCTTGTACAGAATTTTGTTTGGATGTATGCTTTCACTTCTCTTAGGTATACACTGAGGAGTGGAATCGTTGGATCATATGATTTTACATAAACATACTCATATGTTTAACATGTAAGTTAAACATATGAGTATATTTATGTAAGATCATATGATTTAACAACCTTGGGCAAGTTACATAATTTCTCTCATATTCTCCTAACACTGAGAAACTGTCAAACCATTTTCCAAGGTGGCTGTACCATTTACAATCCCACTAGCAATGTAGGAACATCCTATTTTTCCTCATCGTTGTCAATACTTGTTATTATCTGTCTTTTTAATTTTAGACATTTTAGTGGGGTTTGATTTGCATTTCCCTAATGACTAGTGATGTTGAGCATACTTTCATGTGCTTATTGGATATCTGTATGTCTTCTTTGGATAAATGTTTATTCAAATCCTTGCCCATTTAAAAACTGAATTGCCCGTTTATTGCCAAATTGTTAGAGTTCTTCATATATTCTGGATTCAAGTCCCTTTTTCAGTTTATGATCTGCAAGATTTTTCTCCCATTCTGTGGGTGTCTTTTCACTTTCTTGAAGTGTCCTTTGAAGCACAAAGTTGTTCTCTTTTTTTAATTTGATGTAATCCAATTTATTTGTTATTTCTTTTGTTGCTTATGCTTTAGGTGCCGTACCCAAAAAATCACTGCCTAACCTGAGATCATATAGATTTACTCCTATGTTTTCTTCTAAGAGTTTTATAGGTTTTAGCTTTTATATCATCTATGATCCATTTTGAGTTAAATTTTGGGATATGGTGTGACGTAGGGGGTCCGACTTCATTCTCTTGCATGTCAGTATTCAGTCGTGCCTATACCATTTGTTGAAAAGACTATTCTTTCTCCATTAACAAGTCTGGAACCCTCGTTGAAAAATCAATTGACTGTAAAAGTAAAGGTTTATTTCTGGACTCAATTCTACACCATTTTTCTATATGTCTATTCTTATGCCAATACCACATTTTCTTGATTACCCTGATTAAAAAAAAATGTCAAAGAACTACATTACGCCTCTACCTTTAATAAACTATTCAAGAGGCAAACAGAGCCAAGGGTGGAAAAATTAATCAATTAGTTTTTTTAATCTCAATTTAGTCATAATATAACAACTGAAAACCATTTTCAGAGAAAGTAGAAAGAATTACAGGTCATCATGTTCTCTATAAAAAGCTCTTTTATGCTGATGGATCTTTTTCCCTACCCACAAAAATTTCCTGGAAGTCACATTTTAAATTCCTGCCTTTAATATGCATTTATTGAGAACCTGCTCTTTGCAAGTATATTTCATCTAAATGCTTCAGAAAATAATTTCTAAAGTTAATAGCCATGTTTGTAATGGTATGTATTCATGTATGTGTAGTGTATTCATTTTCCACATCAGTATTTTCTGTATTTTATTTTATTATTTTACTTTCTGCCACTTAGCTGTGCAACCCTGGGCAAGTTACATAATTCCTCTGACCCCTATTTTCCTAATACTGAGAGTACCTCCTCTCATTGAGTTCTTATAAATATTAAATGAGAAATGCATATAAAGATCTTAGTAGAGTGTCTGATACACAGAAGCACTTAAAGGGCTTAGACTATTAGCTTTTACTATTAGAGTATTAGTAGGAGATGCACAATGATTATCTGTTGAAAAAATGTAATTTTCATGTGTTAATTAAAGAAACGGGAAATGGACAATAATGCAATTCCTAGAGTTCTATTTCACTAAATAAGCTCAGTTTGTTCATCTTTCCGCCTAGCTGTAACTTGGTCCCATACCCACATGAGAAAGTAGAAAAGTGTTGACAGACATTCAGTTACCTTAATGTTTCCACCAACTCTAACTTCTGATTTAGTCTTTATTTGATGACTTCTTCCAAGATTGGTCCTTTTGTCTTTCTATAAAAAAGATGGTTTTCTAAGCAATTTAACAGGTAAAAAACTCCTGAAATATGTGGGCAACACAAATGATGAATAAACTATTTGAAAGCACTTGTCCAAATGTACCGCACTTGAATTTCAAGTCTAATCTACTTAAAAAATAAAAGTTTGCTAGTATCTCAACTTCCCCATTAGCTATAAGGGAGTTTCATTCCTTTAAATAGTTTTCTGACTTGTATATTTTCCAAGGTAAACGGTAGTGGACATTAGCTGTGCTTTGGTTACCAAGCACTCATTCTCCTTTCTCTTATTAATAGCACCTTGATTTCTTTTGGAGAATCACATCTCTTGGGAGATGGCATCTGTTCTACAAAAGGAACATTCCTGAGCCAAGAGGGGTGGGTGTGTGGCCCAGCTCAGACAACTAGATTATGTTTTTGGATTCTGGACCTTGAGTGGCATTGCGTAAGAATGGGATGAGGGGCTGAGTTGAACCATTCCTGTAGCAATACACAGATTTGACTATGAAATGAAGCCATTCCTTAGTTTCAACCATATATATGTCCTGAGCTGCCTCGTTTCCTGTATTTTTTGCAGCCCAGTTCCTCAGCATTCCCTTTCATTATGTGAACTTCCCTAAATCCTTCCAAGAAATCACTTCACTTGTTACTCAAAGGCAATTTCTGTTACTTGCAACCTCCCAAACTCTGAGGGATACAAAGTCTGCCTCCATCCCTACCCATTTCCAGACCATCCAAAAGAAGTAGGGCTACTTTTAGCAAGTTTTCTGTATGCATTTGCTTGTTAACTCATTTAAGCTCCCCAAAAAAACCATCCGTAAACTCCCTTGAAAGTCTCCTATTCCTTTTAAGTTTCAGAATCTCTTAAGAGTTCCAGAACTCTCCTCCAAAGTATTTGATTGAAACCAAGTGCGATAGGGCAAAAGTGATGTTTGATAATGATGGAGAAAACCACAAAATCCTTCTTTCCCCTCCATCCTTCAGTTTTTCAATAAATATCTAATGAGGGCATACTTGCCCTGTCCTAGATGCTAGAAATACAAAAATGACTAGGACTGAGTCTTGTCCCTTAGAGAGCCTAGAGTCTAGTAGGGGAGATAAGACACACAGAAATAGTGGTAATGCCAACAGAGACTGTGATAAGAGCTACAACTGACGTACAGATCAAGTGCTAAAAGAGCCCAAAGGAGGGAATATTAATTCAGGCTGGAAGGACTGGGGAAGATTTCAGGGGAGGAGGTGAAACCTCCAGCCGACTAATCCTCCTGTAAGTGTCCAGTGGCCAATTACCTCCAGGAAATGGAATTTGCAAAATTAAGCCTGGCCTGCAGAAGATCGTTTATTTTCTCTTAGCATGCCATATTACAGTTTCCAAGGTTTATGCCTTCTTGGCCAATGTACTAAATTGCTTAGGACAGGACTGAGAACATAAGGGTGTCAAACCTTGCTGGTCCCCGCCTAATATGTCTGGGGCCTGGTGTGTGCATCATTCTAGTCAGTGGGACCAAGAGACAACTGACCGTGGTCTGAATTGGGGCCAATGTGTTTCTCAGCAGTCTTTAAATATGGTTTAAAATTAACTACCACCTCCAAGTAGCCACGTGGGCTTATTTTCTTCAAATGGGAACAGCGGCTACACCAAGCCTGCAACTCGTTTTCAGCTGCCTTGAAAACAGATATTCCTTTCACATCCTTTTATTTCCACATCTTCCTTTCTTCTGCCCACATAATATGGCCAACGTTCTTCTTCATTTTAACAGAGAAAGGATGCTCTGAATAAATCTGGGATGGACAATTGGTCTGACAGAACAGGCTTGAAAAACTTATTACTGTTCCTGGTCACACTGGCAGGGGTTTTGCGTGAAATGCTCCTTTCATGCTGCTAACCTTGAAGACATTAGGAGGCAGTGTTATTTGGATGTTGTGTACCTAGGTGACAACGAATTCATCTATCTAGCCAGAGAGTATATAACTGAAAGACAGAAAGCCACTTCTTTTTTAAAAAAAAGTTCCCATTTTGGGCTTCCCTGGTGGTGCAGCGGTTGAAAGTCCGCCTGCCGATGCAGGGGATGCGGGTTCGTGCCCAGGTCTGGGAAGATCCCACATGCCGTGGAGCAGCTGGGCCCGTGAGCCATGGCCGCTGAGCCTGTGCGTCCGGAGCCTGTGCTCCGCAACGGGAGAGGCCACAAGAGTGAGAGGCCCGCATACCAAAAAAAAAAAAAAGTTCCTATTTTTCCAAGAGGACAATTAAATTTGATAAAGTAAGTAGCCCAGTGCCGCCTTTCATCTACCTACAAAATTCACATTGTGGACAGTGTTTACATTAGTCTTCTATTGGACAAGAGCAAAGGGAAAAAATGGAAGGCCACTGCCTCTTACAGAGTTTAGGAAGAAAGACTTTGTATGTCATTATTTTATTGAACTCTGCTGTGTGAACACATTAGGGATGGTGCTTCTGGGTCTCACACTCCCAGAAGCTCCTTGGGAACGACATAACATTCCTATGGAAGTCGGCATAAAAGAGGAAAGAAGGCTTCAGTGGGAATTCTAATGCTACCCTGATTTCCCCAGCCTCAGTGTCCTGAATTTCCAGCTTAGTTCAGTGACCAATGGGATGTCCTGACAATCTTTCATACTTGGGAAGGGGTGTAGATAGAGAAGGCAGAGGTCTTCAGCGCTATGGTCCTTCATTTTTTCCCAGTGGGAAAAAGTCATTTCTGAAGTTTATCCTATAGGGCAGAGGAGATTTCTGGGGCCCAATGGGTGCATACATATTTGCTGTTATGCGCTGAATTGAGTCCTCCATAAAAGATATGCTGAATTCTTAATTCCCAGTACCTCAGACTGTGACCTTATTTGGAAATAGGGTCACTGCAGATGTAATTAATTAAAATGATGCCATGCTGGAGTAGGATGGGCCCCTGATCCAATATGATTCGTACCCTTACAAGAAGATGGCCTCGTGAAGACAGAGACACAGGAAGAACGCCATGTGACGACTAAGCCAGGAAATGCCAAGGATTGCCAGCAAACCTCCAGGAGCCAGGAAGAGGCCAGGAATGGTTCCCCTGCAGGTTTCAGAGGGAGCCTGGCCCTGTTGACACTTTGGTCTCAGACTTCTAGACTTCAGAACTATGAGATAATAAATATCTGTTGTTTTAAGCCATGCAGTTTGTGGTACTTTGTTACGGCAGCTCTGGGAAACTCATACATTTGCTTAAAACTCTCCTAGATTGTATTTTCTTGATACCTGAGACTCAGACATCCAGGTCAGTGGTCCACTTTATACATACCTCCTCCTCCAAACCGTGTCTTTTGTTCTACGCCCCCTGCGCATCTCCTAAGTTTCCCATATGCTTTCCCACTTCTGGGAGTGTGCTGCCTTCCTGGCACAGCCAGAACCCAGGACGCCGGGTCTGCTCAAAGTCTACTCATCATTCAAAGTCAGTTCAAAGGGAAAACTCCCCCATCAATCCTGAGTGAGCAAGAGTAGCACTGCCCTCCAAAGTGGACTGTTTGTACCAGCACTCTGCTGGCCATTCAGCTAGCTGACTGCATGTCTAGGTTACCTCCGTATATTATAACTCTTTAAAAAGTTGAGACTGTTCACTTCCTTTTGTATCTCTGAGATGCTTGCTTCTCAAAGTACAGTCCTCAAACTAGGAGAATAAGTTCAGAGAATCTCAGTCCCCATCCCAGACCCAAATCAGGATGTGCATTGTAACAAGCTCCTGTGAGATTGCATAGACAGTAAAATTTGAGAAGCAGCCCCTAGAGGACCTTGACATACCAGCGACTACTTACTCAATGTATCCTTTGCATCTGCTACTTAGCTGAGTGTTTTTACTGATATTATTCCAAATTAGACAAGTCTATTAGCAATTCAAGGTACGTATTTATTACCCCATTACACAGATGAGAAGACTGGAGGGAAGCTAGATTGGAAACTGCAGGGAATATTCCCACCTCTCTTCCCAGTTCAACACAACTCCCACGACTTGGCCTACCTAGTGGTTTTTCAGGCAACAATCGTAGCTGTGCAGGGAGTTGGAATCTCAGGGGGAAATCTGAGCATCTGTTGCCGACATAGGCCTCTTTTTGCTAGTTTAACATTTAGCTGATGAACCCATGTCTCTCCAGGTACTCCATCAAAAAAGGGTTCCATGGAAACACTCATTCTGGGAAATGCTGCAAATTACACAGCCTTCTTGAAGATTAATAGTGTAGAACCACCTATTAAAGGCTTCATTCTATGACCTCGGTAAATATACCTACTTAGCTTGGTTTAACTCAGTTTTCCGTAAAGTTTATTTGACTCCAAATTCAGGTTGTGTAACAGCCATTAACATTCTGTGAAGGGCACTTTGGTTTAAAATGAGATGTTAATGACAAAGGGAGATTAACAGAGAGGTTCAATTCATGGGTTGCTTTTTAATTGAGAGAGAAACAGACACACACAGAGAGAAAGACAGAGACAGAGAGAGAAAGAGAGATTTCTCTCCCGTAGTATTCTTCGAAGTGGAAGTTTTCTCAAAATGAGGTATTAGCATGTGGGAAGAGCTAGGAACCAGCATGAGCTCCTGAACCACTAGGAAGAACGGTTCATTTCTCTGTGCATTATTTAATATAACGTCCTCCCTAGAATCTTCTGTTCCATGCTGTAACTCAAGACAAAGGCCTTGGATAAAATTAAGTAGGATGCTAACTCTGAAGCACAATGGGAAGATACAGTGCCAGATTAAATCATACTAACTTTAAAAAATGATCACCAAGGTCATGGGCTTGACACATGGGGGGCGTGGTATGGCAAAGGAGCAGGATAAAGCCATGCAAAAGACATTAATTACCCATCAGGGGTTGCTGGGGAGAGGGAGCAGGAAGCCTTATGCATTTGGCTACCAGAGGACATCTCTTTTCAAGAATTCTTTTCCTCTTGAGAGGAAGGGCTTCATTAAGAGGCTTTTTGCTCGGGGTGGACTCCGGGTAATTCCAAGGGTAGATTTATCTGTATTCCTGGCACTGATGAAGAGCAGCTCCTGGGCCACAGAGCTTCTCAGCGTTCTGGCAAGTAATGCCCCCATTCTCTGGAGTTTTTTATCAAGGATGGGCATCCCTTTAATGCAAATCTAGGGCAGTGGTTGATCACTGCCTGTGCAATAACACTGGAAATAACAGGATGGGGTTTCCCAGCTATTTTCTTTTCAGAAATAAAGAGTGGATTTGAGGTTGGTTATTTGGAAGTAGAGATGTCTTCCTGAAGCTCCTCTCTGTGAGGACGTGGACACAATCACCTGAAATGCCTTTTGGATGATGCGTCTGCCATCAGTTATACAAAGAGACACGAAAGCAGGCAGATTGCAAGTGCTACATGGGCTTTCCACTGAAGTCCATAGATATTTTTTTCCCATTTAAAAAAATATTCCTTTATTCAAATAGTTTTTCAGGTTGTATCACATCTGGCCAGGGTTTGTGAATACAGAGGATGGGCATCACCTAGAAGCCACACTGAAACTGAAAAATGCAGATCATCACAGAGGAATATAAAGATTCTCAGGCCGTTGCCTAGCAGTGGAAACAACTTTGATCCCCATCACCTTTTCTGTGAGAAGGGCTTCTTCTATAAAATAGAAAATTTAATAACTTACAGACTTTTACCTCTTTACCCAAGCTCTTCCTCCTGGAAACATTAACAATTAATGATTTTTTATTTTTTACTTTTAGTTTTAAAAGAAAATAGCTTTTGATGGGGTTTGTGAATATCCTTAAGGAGATTTTTTTTTTTAACTTGTGAGATGAAGCAGGATTTGTGGTTTTAAAGTAGTATCTTATTTGGGGTAAGATTTCAATTTTAGTTTGTTTTCCAGACTTTTCTTAGAAGTTTTTTTTTCTTTTTCTTTTTAAAAAGGGGCATCCTTGAACCCTCTTAAGTTATATGCAAAATTTTATGTTTCTGTTCATTTTTCTGGGGAGAAGGTCAAGTTTCTTCATGACCCACAACAATTTAAAATATACTGCCTTAGAGTGTAGAGATTATAAGTAAGAATCCATCAATTATTACTGTTATAAAGAAGGTTAAGGTCAATGTGGTACAGAACTTTCAGGACAAAATAGAAAAATCTGTTTTAACTTTTACATAATTGCCACCATTTAATACCATAAGAACAGTGGTCATATTAATCAGGGCTAATAAAGCTGAAACTCTTAGGAAAGCTGCTTCATAATGACAGAGCATATTCAGAGTTATTTTAACTGGGATTCTTGGTCTTTATGTCAATTATTATGAGACTAAACTTTGAGCAGTTCTACTTTGATTGCTTCTAGAATTTATAAGTTGCCCAAATAGCATGCTCTTAGTTTGATTTACCTTCCAAACCCCATTTTTACCTTATATTTAACAGTTCTTTTCAACTCAGATTGCAAGGGATGGGAACTAAGTTTTAAAAACCACTTATAGTGGGGCTTCCCTGGTGGCGCAATGGTTGAGAATCTGCCTGCTAATGTAGGGGACACGGGTTTGAGCCCTGATCTGGGAGGATCTCACATGCCGCAGAGCAACTAGGCCCGTGAGCCACAACTACTGAGCCTGTATGTCTGGAGCCTGTGCTCCGCAACAAGAGAGGATGCGACAGTGAGAGGCCCGCGCACCACGATGAAGAGTGGCCCCCGCTTGCCACAACTAGAGAAAGCCCTCGCACAGAAACGAAGACCCAACACAGCAAAAATAAATAAATTAATAAACTCCTACCCCCAACATCTTCTTAAAAAAAAAAAAAACACTTATAATTCAGAACATTTTCTTTTATTCCCAGTGATTTGGGAACTCAAAACCTTGGCTGTCTCTTTCCCTATGACTGACTGCTGTAGCCCACACTGAGAGATTCTGGTACCATGCTTATTTTGACAGAATGTGTTCAGTTTCTCTTTGCCCCCCGAATCACATCCTAACTCTACCCAGCAGTAACTAGTAATATCCTTTAAGGAAGAGTCTGCTTTTCTTTCCAAGGGCACGAGGCCCCTCACATTTTCTTACCCAATCATGAAGAACAGATTTATAGTTACTTGTATGAAATCTTTTTTTCTTTTTTACCAGTCTACAGCATGGACTCTCTAAACTGGTAAATACTACTTTTTTGATAGGAAAAGTCTGTCAAGAGGATAGCTGAACTCAGACATGTTTAGCTATCCAAAACATAATTGGAAAGAGGAAATTACTGTACTGGATATATTCCTTCTCAGACATAATAATGATGAAACAATAGGGTTTATTAACAGGCTCAGTTCAAATGCTTAGCTTTAAGCACAACAAATATAATTTTGAGTTTCACTCTACCTACTGAAAACACCCGAATGAGCATTCCAGGTTGGCAACATTTATTCTGCAATTTAAATTCAGAAAGTCAGAATTTCAGTGTGTACTAAAATCCATTGCCGTTTCTACTTCTGCTGAAGATTTTCATTGGTTCAGCTTCCGATCTTCACCTCATGAGGACTCAGTCACAAGAGGCACAAGGCTAAAAATATTCACTTTACTTATCCTGTTGGGTCCACTTGCTCCAAAGGATTGATTATACAGCAGCGCACAGAAATAAAGACTATGGAAACCCTTCTGCAGCTTATAAGTTAATCACTATCCTTTATATTTTTTGTACATGAGGAAAGGTACAAACTTGATACCCACAATACTGTTTGCTTGTCATTTCCAGTCTGCAAAGTAAAGTTTGGGTTGAAAATCCACAGTCCAAAGAAACCTCCCTCGCCAAAGCCATTCCCTCCAAAGAGGAAGGTAATGGTCAGGTCTGATAACAAGGAAGAGTTCTGAGCCTGTAGAGGTGAATTCAGGAGACTTGCCTCTCTGGGTCACGGCAGCAACTCTTTTTAGCAAACAGTGCACTAATTGCTGCTGTCACTTGGCGTCAGCCCTCCAGTAATAAGCAAAATAAGGTCAACAAACCACCAAAACCAAGTCCTCCAAGTGTCAAGAGCTTCCCTACTGCTGTGTCAGTGTGTCCCAGACAGAAACGATCTACTCCAAAACACCCCAGGAAGAAGGAGTAGAGCAAAGTGCTTATGAAGTACTGTCCAGTACACTTTATACAAGGTTTATTCTCTCGTAGGAAGGTCCTAGGACTGGCACATTCGATTCCGTCCAGGGCGCGGCACTGGACGGAGGTGTGTTCCACACCACTGTAGGCCTGACCACCGAACTTGAGACAGCCATAACCAAGTTCCTGGGATGCCATTGCATTTCTAACATCGTCCGCTGGGTCTTCACACTCTATAAATTCATCGGGTAGGTAAGAGCAAAGGATGACTGGAGACTGGGGTCGCCATAGCCCCAGCTCGCAGAGCAGGTGGCGCCCTCCAGGTGGGTGGCGCCAGCGGATGTGGGCTCGGGCTCAGCGGTAGTGTTGTGCCAGTGGCTCCGAGAGACACAATGCAGCAGAAGGAGATTCCCCATCAGCAAAGCCGCCTGGCCGCAGAGAAGTAACTCACTCACCGGGCAACCACCCAGCACCATCTTCCCGGGCCCAGTGGCGGAGAGCCGGCCTCAACAGCAAACCCCGGCCAGCACCGCTGACCCAAGCCCCGCCTGGTCAGGCCTCTCCAAGCAGCCCCGCATAGATTTTTTTTTTCACTGTGCCCTGTGAGCTCATTTCCCTATATTATTTGCTGTTATTCTGCCTGGTGTTCCCTCTGTCCAGAATGCCTTGGTTTGGCCCCCATTTCTGCCTATTGAAATCTTACCCATTCTTCAAGGTCCCATGCAAATTTCTCCTCTTCAGAGAAGGGTTTCCTGATTACCTCCAGAGAAACAAATGCTACCCTTCTGTGGTCTCTTTGGACCTTTCGTATAGCATTGATCACATTTTGATTTCTACTGTCATAGTGCCCATGGCTGTCTCCGAGGTTCACCTTTGAAAATGGGATTGGATTCTATATCTCACTTACCCCCCAGTCACACTGAGCTCATAGTTGATGTTCAGTAAATGCCAGATGAATTGTACCTCAACACTGCAAGAGACTGCAGTTGCAGGTAGGCAAAGTTTATCATTCAGCATCCTGATTTGGATGACTAGATGATATTCCCCTTACTTCTAGGCTTGTGCTTCTTTCTTTGTTTGCTGATCTGCTTCTAGACCAGTGTTTCCCAAATGCCGGTCATTCGCATCACTCTCATGAGTCATATCACATCTGTGGATCACTTATGCTTCCACTTACTTAATATCTTTCTTTAAATTGATTCCTCTTTTCCTGACACTAACTCATTTAAAAAGTAGACCATTTACCTCGAATTAAAAGTCTAGTATCACTTGCCTTTAATAGAAAATAAATATACATATGAATACAATGAGAATAAAACCTTATTGAATTCATTCATATGACAAATATTTATTGAGCATTCACTCTGTACTGGGCACTGTGCTAGGAGCTGGGATACAGCAGTGAACAAGTCCCAGCTCTTTGGGCTTACACTCTATCAGGGAAAATGGAAAATGAACCACCAAACAGGAAATATACCACAATAAAAGCTATAAGGCAAATGAAGCAGAGCAAAGAGATGGAGAGGAAGTAGGGTACTATTTAGATAAAGAGGTCAGGAAGGGCCTCTCTGAGGAGGTGATATTTGAGCAGAGACCGGGAAGAGCAAATCAGGCAACTATATGGAAGCAGAGGCTTAAAGAGCCCAGGTAAGAGCGGACATCATGGTCCCGAGAAGGGAATCGCTCTTGGTGGTATCTCAAGGCCTCTGTGGAGGTGGATTTTATCTCAAGTCCTGGAGGAGGGGGGTGCGGCTGCAGGGTACTGAGGGAGGGAAGAGCACCAGGAAATGAGGTCAGAGACAGAAGCAAGAACAACAGCATGTCAAGTCTCACGGACTAAGGCAATGACTGATTCATAAAGGGACGGAGATTCTAGAACATGCCACTGCACTCTGGGAAATAACGCCTTTCGTTCAGTGAAGATCTGAGGGAAGTCTCCTTCGGCCTCCTAACTGGAACATCGTTCTTGGTTCATGACCAAACCCTACAGTCAGTAGTCTTGTCTCCAAGAGATGGGGGCATTTCCGGGGACCCAAAGGGTTCATTGCCTTCTCTCTGGTTCCCTACACTCTTCATCCCTTTTGGACAGTGCCAGGCGCACAGCAGACACACCTTTTTCCTCGGTGGAAGGAAGGAAATGTGTATTGCTTCTGCCTTCCGGATTGTGTCTCTTTGCTATGGATCCTGCTACTGACCCCACCCTGCCAGAGCGAGCAGGGAAGAGAAGTATCATCAGGAA
Source organism: Delphinapterus leucas (assembly GCF_059928025.1). Lineage (NCBI taxonomy): Eukaryota > Metazoa > Chordata > Mammalia > Artiodactyla > Monodontidae > Delphinapterus > Delphinapterus leucas. The sequence continues at coordinate 78,722,704 of NC_143138.1, read as the reverse complement.
AGGCCGCTGCCCTTGACTTCTCCTTCTAAAGCAGAGGTTCTCAGTGAGGGCTGTCCACCAAAACCATGTGGAGAGTTTTGTCAAGATACTGATACTGCCTGGGTCTCAGCTGCCGAGGTTCGGGCTTAACTGGTCTGGTGTAAGACCTGGGCATCTGTGGTTTCAAAAGGTCCACGGGTGATTCTAATGTGCTTCAGGTTGAGAACCACTGCTTAAAGGGAAGTAAGCATTTTCACCTCCATTTTCACAGAAGGAGAAATCAAGAATTTCAATTTTCTAGGCTTGCATAAAAACTAGTATTTTGAAGTGATATAGATACATGGGTGGGCAGGGAATAGGAACACACTAGATGTGAGATTCCCTGTGCCAGGCATAGAATATTAAACAAGGCTGTATGTAAAGTGCTTTGAAACAAACATGTATTTTGTTATAGTCAGTGACTGCAAAGATCTGTGAAAAGTGTTCAGATCAGAGGGAACAGCAAGTGCAAAGGCCCTGAGGCAGTATTGTATTGGAGGAATTGTGGAACAGGGGAGAATGGTAAGAAATGAAATCAGAGATGTTAATCTGATTCATTCCCTATTTATTACCCCAGCAAATGAGGTCTTTTTTCTTTATAAAAATTAACCTCCTGCATAAAGTCTCTTTATCATATGCTACTCTCCAGATACATTCTGCATAGCTGGAATGTCCTTCACCCTTTCTGGTTTACCATATCCTAGTCTAGATTCTCTATGTCCTTCAAAGTTCTATTCAGTTGCCACCACCTTCAGGAAGCCTTCCGTGATCATTCCAGATGGATGCAATCTCTCTCCTCTGTAAAGCACCACAGCCTATTCCTTTACCCTTCTAATGGACAGTAGCTCTCTTTGTCTTATTTATCTCTCCAGCCTGTTATGTACCCCCTACCCCCTGCCCCACTCGAAAGACTAGGTCCAGGTCTGAGCTCTCTGGAAGTCCCTTTCTCTTTGCTTAGAGCTAGCCCTGCATTATACACAAAAGTAGGGCTCAAAAACATTTACTGAAGGGTTAGCTATGTGCCTTCAATTCTCTTCAACAAGAACAGCAATCCAAACAACCTAAGCACATCTACACAGTAATTAAAGCAACAAACAAAACTGTATTGGCTCTTGGACTCTGAGTGCATTCTTGACTTTCCGACAATGGTTCCTGATCATTCACCTTTGAAAGAGCATATTGCAATTGAAACGAAACATATCAACCCAGACAGTTTCAGAAAAGCCAAGTCATTTGTTCACTAAGAAGGATCACGGTAGCCAGGAATGAAGACCACAAGGAAATGAAATGCTATCAGTTTCATCTATTTGAACAGTCACTTGGGAGTAGTGCAGAAAACAGAAGGTGGCGAGATGAAAAAAAGAGAACAGATAAAAAGCATTGCTGATATAGACAGTGGGTTGGCTTGCTGTGGTCAGTGGTGTGTGACTTTCTGCGGCCAACCTGATTTCTCCCATGCCTATGGATTCTCCCAGAAGGATTCCCTTTATGGTCAGGGACCCTAGTATTCAATGATTGACAAAACCAGTCTTGTTTAACCCAACCACTACTCTGAAGAATGGTCAGCATCGTCCCTTTATCACAAATGCTGAAATTGACCTGTGGCACTTGGAGGCACCATGGCCTTGGGAGTGAGGGTTCCAGCCTTGGGGCTGAATAGCTTGGGCTCCATTTCCAGCTCTGCCCACTTGCTGTGTGATCCTGAGCAATATTCAATGGTAACAGTAATAATTCCTTCTTCATAGAGTTGTTTTGAGGGTGGGCCGAGTCCACATATGTAAAACACTTAGGACAGGACCACAGATACAGGTGGCATTCAGTACATGTTAACTCAGTATTCAGAGAGGTTAGGTCGCTTGTCGGAGGCTGGCAGGTGGTAGGGCTATGATTTGAATTTAGGTGTGTCTAAAGGAAAATACTTAGTAGTGATGGGCTACTGCAAATGGAGTTAGCAATACACTTGAAAGTAGAGAATTGCTCTAATTTTGCTCCCATGCTCACCTGAGCATCACTGAATGGCCAGGGCATTTCCTTAGTACCTTCCTTTTCTTGTTCGTCCATGTTAGAGTCCTTTGCTGAGCAAGCAGGCCTCCAGGCCTGGGACGCAGCTAGAGTCCTCCATAAACAAGGTTGTGTGTGCAAGGTGAAGTGGTGTGTCTGTTCCCTCCTCCAGATATTTCGAATCAAGAATTCAGGAATTTCAAGGTGTGGGTATTCCAGACATTATAGAATAATATAGGTGAGATAAAACTTATCAATCAAAGATGAAGGTATGTCTCCTGATAAGTTTCCATCCTTCCATATCCCCTGTTCCATTTCTCTCATATAGAGAAGGAGGATGGACTTAGTGGGAGAGGACATGGGTGATTCTTTGAGTTACCTGTAATCTGGGACTTTGATTTTGATGAAATACATGCCACATGGTTCACAGAATCTCCGAAGATTCTGAAAGACCCTGGGACCACTGCTGCACTTGTGAAATCATATTGTTTGCAGCCCTCCCTCCTCAATCTGCATCATGAAATCATTCCTTTCAGTATATGTGCATATTGTCACTCTTGCCACATTGCACCGTGCTCATTCATTTCCCTATTTGTCTTCCTTTCTACATTATGAGTGCTCAAGGGCACAGAATGTATCCAGCATACAGCAATGATTAGAATCTCTGGCTTTGGCATTGGGTATTCCCACCTAGAGCCCTCTCCCTTCTGACCGTGTTCAGATAAATGAAAATGTGTCTACAACCTCTATGTTTGGGGGTAATTTTAACCTGGAATAGATTGGTGCCCCCGAAGTTGCAAAATATGATGTGAATGTGCACGTTTCTATGGAGAATTCAAAGCTTCATCAGATTCTCAAACTGGGTGGGGGGAGGAGGGAACAAGGTTCCAAAAGAAGTGAAGAATTTCTCCTGTAATTAAATAAATTAAGTTTATGAAGTAACTCTGGGTTCTTCACAGTACTTTTTTTCTATAATAAAGAAAAAGGGATGCTATATCCTTGATGTCTACATTAGGAGAGGCAGTTTTTACATCCCTTTAATGCTTTTCCAGTACAGATTCACTTAGTGTATGATTTTTTTCTGTTTCTTAAAATATCTTTTCCTCCATGATCATCCACTGAGATCAAACTCAGGTTTGATCTCACCCTACTAAGCACTTGAAAGCACATGAACTCATTTAACCATTAGGATGATTCTCCAAGTAAACCTTACTATCCCCATCATATGGAAAAGGAAAATGAGACTTAGAGGTAATATCAGTTCCAAAGCTTTCAATCTGTGCTGATAACCCCTATGCTATACTGTCCTCATCTTTGCTAGAGTCCTCAGTTTATGGATACAAGCTTGTCTAGTTCACTGTTTGGTTCCTAAACTATCTTCGGCTAGAGATGTCAGAATTCTCCTTAAGCATTCAGTCAATACATATGTAGAAAGGTCACTCTAAAGCCCACAGTTTATTTTTCCTTTGACTCAGGATGTTAACATCCTCCAACAAGTAGTTCTTGCTTTGATAAACAGACTTTGCAAGGCAGGTTAAATGACATCCCATGTATAACACTATTCAAAGCCTTCAGGAATTTATATTACATTTTTAGGCAAAGAGAAAAAAGAATAATACATCAAGGATTCTAGTGAAAACATGACCTACAAGTAAAACAAGAGAAATGTTGCTTTCTAACACTTGGAAAGCCAAATGTGTACCAAATTGATATTTAAAGAGAAAGAAAAAATGGACAGAACATAGAGCTAAGTGAGAGGCAGACTCTTCATGGCTTTTGGAACTCTGCTCTGAGTAGTTAAACTACAAAACTGAGTTATAGAGGGGAGTAAAGACCATGGTCTTTGGCATCAGGTAGAGATGGATTTGACTCTAGTTCAACTACAAAATGAAGGTGAAGCTTCACTATCTTATAAGATTGTTAAGAGAAAACAATGTCAGCACTGTATAGGTGGTCACTAAGCATTAATATTCCTTCTTCCTTCTTTCTGATTTGGCATAAAACCAGTGTAACTGTTTCCAGTGGGCGGTTCTTTAAACATGAATTTGCCTCTGATACAACTGATGTCCTAGGGATGCAGGACCTTGCTGATGAGTCATGAGGAGCCCTGGACCATTCTTTAGAACCATTCTAAGAATCCAAGTGATATTTCCAAAGCATGTTCATCCAGAAAGAAGACCAATCCAGCGTTAGATGTCTAAGCTAAGGAAAGACCAGGAAAGAGACACTCTGACATGGGGTGTCCTTTTCTAACCCACCCAAGATGGGCATCTTGAGTTAGTACCATTTTCTGGGTGTCTTTCTAAATAGCCAATGCTTACGAAACTTTTATATCCTTTGAACAGCAAATCTAATTTCAGAAATTTTTGTTGAAGAAAAAATTTTTTAAAAAACTATGCTGGCTATGTATAAAGGATGCTGATTGCAGCATTGTTTATTTTAGTCCAATTAATTGCTGGACTAGTTGTTGATTGGAAACCAACTAATTGTTCACCTGTGGGAACTGGTTAAATAAGTTGTGGTCCATCTGTATAAGAGGGGGGCCTGTGGTCATGATGATGAGAAGAATATGTAATTTAAATGTTCACAGTGCATTAAGTTTAAGCATAAGTTAGAAAACATTATGTTCAGGTTGACCTTATTTTGTGTGCGAAAATAGATTAATATGACTATAGTATATACAATATACACAAAATTTGGAAGATGAAAACACATGTCATATGTCTTCTCATCTGTGTGCTTTTCTGAATTATCCAAATTCTCTACAACAATTTTTTGTTGGTTTGGTAATAAAAACAGAAGTCATTTAAAAAATCTCTAAGACTGTGATCATTCACAATTCACATTCTAGTGTCTCAATCTTCCCTTTTCGTTTTCCCAGGCCAAAAGCACATGGATATGCCTCAATTTCTGGAAACCTGGGAAAAAGAACTCAACTATATTTCCATTCTTCCATTTAAGGAAACACTGTGTTCATTATTCATACCCAGATGACTAAGAGAGAGAAAAGAATGAGAGGGAAGAAGGAGAATACGGTGATGCGACACTTCAAGATAATAATTAGAACCATCCCACTTAGCACTGGGACAGCACCTCACATCTTCAAAGCTGTATCAGATGTTACCTAATTACGCAAAGCGAGGAGGAATGACAAGAGTGGAAGATTTAATCTAAGAAGCACGAGGGGTAGTGTATATATATATGTCCATGCCACTCTCTCGGGCCTTTGGATACTGAGAGGCAGTAACAAGAGGGGCCAAGTGAGAAATTCAGTGCAAAGTCTGAGATATCAGAAGCTCATAGAGGTTTTGAGGGCTAAAAGCAAAAATCGTAAATGGAAAAGATAGACAAGGGGGGAAAAAGGAATGATGAAACTAGTAGAAAGCTGCTGGAAAATTTAACACCACCATATTGTTTCTAGAACCCCACATCATTAATCCATTTAATTACGCCTTGTAAATATTTGAATGCAGAATGATTCCTGCGACCCTGCGACTCAGATAATTCCAAAAGCCTTAAACATTGGGCCTGCCAATCAGAATTACCGACGACATTTATCTCTGTTACAGGGAAAACATTAAACACACATCACAGACCCATGTTCTTGGGGGAAGCTTTAGAGCACTGCCGGCTCCTGCCCCATGACCCAATTTAAATGCACTGAGAAAACAAGCACATCAGAGGCTATCAAAAGAGCAAGTCATCCTAAAAGCCGAAGGTTATTCATCAGGAGCTCAAGGAAATGCTGAAATAGAAAAATGCTCATTTGGGACTCTGCAGTTCTTGGTTGGTCCAATTCTTATTTTTTTAAAAATAAATTTATTTATTATAGTTATTTATTTTTGGCTGCGTTGGGTCTTCATTGCTGCACGCGGGCATTCTCTATTTGCTGGAGCAGGGGCTACTCTTCGTTGCGGTGCGCGGGCTTCTCATTGCAGTGCCTTCTCTTGTTGCAGAGCACGGGCTCTAGGCTCACGGGCTTCGGTAGTTGTGGCTCGTGGGCTCAGTAGTTGTGGCTCACGGGCTCTAGAGCGCAGGCTCAATAGTTGTGGCGCATGGGCTTAGTTGCTCCGCGGCATGCGGGATCTTCCCAGACCAGGGATCAAACCCGTGTCCCCTGCATTGGCAGGTGGATTCTTAACCACTGCGCCACCAGGGAAGCCCCCCAATTCTTATTAACAGTGGTTTACATTCTCACTCAATTACTGGTCCCCAGTGGCTTTATCCTACAATAAATATCAATTATTCCAATTTAATAAGATCTGTGATCTGTTCCCTCGAAGTACTATCCAGGGTAGGAAGACGAGAGGTAGATTTTGCAATGGGCCTTGATGAGGGGAGGAAAATCCAGAAGAGGGAGCGGCAGAAGCCAAGGCCATGTGTGTGCTGAAAAGCCGAAAGCCAAAGGCAGGCATTATACTACGGTCCAGCAGTTACCATAAGCAGAGATTTCTTAGAGTTTTGCTCCATTTTCCATGACTTACTCTGTCTCCTTCAGCATGTTTAAGGACAGGCAGTGATACACTACACATCCCCCAAACAGGCATCTCAACATCTGCTCTTTTTTTTTTTCCCCCAAAACATTCAAGCCTGCAGTTAAAATACAGCTGCCAATTATCAAGTATGAGCTTCCTGGCCCAACGGTAATTCACACATGTCAGAAGTCGGATGAGAAAAAGTCCAATGCAGTAAATATACGTGTGTACTGTGATTATACCTGTATGCGTTATTCCCTTTTTTTTTGGTTTTGTTTTTAGTGCTTTACTGATCAAAAAGAATCAGATTCCTAGCTCTCTGCTTGGGATACTGTTCACTGCATTTCAGTATTTGACTTGAAACAGTGAGGGTGGTGAGAGTGGGGGCATGGCCAGCTTGTGTCATCGTAGTGGATACCTAGCACGTTCTGAGCATTTTCAGCTGTTTGTGAATTAAATATAAAGGTCTTGATGCCCTACACGGCATTGATTGAAAGGGGGCATTCAAAGGTCTCCACTGGTCA